>NW_022603456.1:5000-35000 GCF_008692095.1 Etheostoma spectabile
CTGGCCTTGCGAATCAGTTTGTTGAGTCTGTTGGCGTCCGCTACCCTCAGCCTGCTGCCCCAGCATGCAACAGCAAAGAGGATAGCACTGGCCACCACAGACTCATAAAACATCTTCAGCATCGTCCTGCAGATGTTGAAGGACCTCAGCCTCCTCAGAAAATAGAGACGGCTTTGGCCCTTCCTGTAGAGGGCTTGAGTGTTCTTGGCCCAGTCCAGTTTATTGTCCAAGTGCACTCTGGTATTTGTAGTCCTCCACAATGTCCACACTGACCCCCTTGATGGAAACAGGGCTCACTGCTGCTTTGGCTCTCCTTAGATCCACCACCAGCTCCTTGGTCTTTGTCACGTTGAGCTGTAGATGGTTCTGCTCACACATGTGACAAAGTCCCCCACCACAGCCCTGTACTCAGCCTCGTCCCCCTCGCTGATACATCCAACCACAGCAGAGTCCTCAGAAGACTTCTGAAGATGGCAGGACTCTGTGTGGTAGTTGAAGTCTGTGGTGTAGATGGTGAAGAGGAAGGGAGAGAGGACAGTCCCCTGCGGGGCCCCGGTGTTGCTGACCACTCTGTCTGATACACAGTGTTGCAGGCGCACATACTGTGGTCTGCCAGTCAGGTAGTCAACAATCCAGGACACGAGGGGGGGATCCACCTTCATCGCTGTCAGCTTCTCACCCAGCAGGGCCGGCCGGATGGTGTTGAAAGCACTGGAGAAGTCGAAAAACATGACCCTCACCGTGCTTGCCGGCCTGTCCAGGTGGGCGTGGATGCGGTTGAGCAGGAAGATGATGGCGTCCTCAACTCCCAACCGGGGCTGGTAGGCGAACTGGAGGGGGTCCAGGAGAGGTCTCACCATGGGCCGCAGCTGTTCCAGAACCAGTCTCTCCAGGGTCTTCATAATGTGGGAGGTCAGTGCCACGGGTCTGTAGTCCTTGGCGTCACAGGAACGAGGCAAGATGTCTTCCACAGCATGGGGACCCTTTGGAGACTAAGGCTCAGGTTGAAGACATGGTGAAAGACTCCACATAGCTGAGAGGCACAGGCTTTGAGCACCCCAGGATGGATACCATCAGGGCCTGCAGCCTTATAGAGTGGAGTCTGGTCAGCTGTCTTCTCACCTGGTCAGCAGTGAGGCACACAGAGGTCACAGGTGTGCCTCACTGCTGACCAGTATGTATATATATATATATATATATATATATACACATACACATATATATATACATACACACATACATAAACATATATATACACAAACATATATTTATATATATATACATACATACATACACATATTTATATATCCATACACACATATATATATACATACACACACACACATATATATACACACACACAAATATATATGTATATATATATATATATATATATATATATATATATATATAGAGTACAGGCCAAGCGTTAGTCCACCTTCTCCTCCAATGAGATTCCTTTATCTTCATGACTATTTACATTGTAGATCATCTCTGAAGCATCAGAACTATAAATGAACATATGTAGAATTATGTACTTAACGACAAAGTAGAAATAACTGAAAACATGTCTTATATTCTAGTTTCTTCAAGGTAAAATAATAATAATAATAATACATTTTATTTAACAGCACCTTTCTGAACACTCAAGGTCACTTTACAGACAATAAAAGACAGATTCAGGGAACAGAAAAGTAAAAACGGTTATGAAAAAAAAAAAAAGTGCTGCTTGTGTTCCCTCCTAAGCCGTGGTTTCCTAGCCTTGTTTCCTCTCCTTAGCCGTGGTTTCCTAGCCTTGTTTCCTCTCCTTAGCCGTGGTTTCCTAGCCTTGTTCCCTCTCCTTAGCCGTGGTTTCCTAGCTGCTAGTGGACCATGAAGGCCTGATCCAGTCTCCTCTTACCAGATGTTCTAGAGATGTTCTGCTGCTAGAACTCTGGGTGCTATCAGCTGCTCTCTGATCTCAGCTGCTGGAACTTGGGATTTCTGAGACTGGAGACTCAGAGGAACTGATCCTCAGCAGCAGAGGGGACTCTGGGTCTTCCTTTCCTGGGGGGGGGGACTCTGGGTCTTCCTTTCCTGGGGAGGGGGGTCCTCATTTGAGCCAGTTTCGTTGTAGCGCTTGATGGTTTTTGCGACTTCACTTGGGGACACATTTAAAGTTTTCACCATTTTCCGGACCGACTGCCCTTCATTTCTTAAAGTAACGATGACCTTGTTTCTCTTCTCTTAGCTGATTGTTTTTTTCCATAATATGAATTCTACCAGTCGTCCAATAGGCTGTCGGCTGTGTATCAACCTGACTTCTGCACAACACAACTGATGGTCCCAACTCCAACCTGTTCAGAGTATAGTGTCCCGTCCACGGGACCATTTGAGAAAATGTTTTCTTCACACATAAATTGCCAGCATTAAATCTTCATAAACCCGCTCATGCAGCACATCTTTAGAAAGCTTAAAGTCTCCTGATTCCATCGAGCCCACACACAAAGCATAAGGTGACTTACAGCGGTTATAATCATGTTCTGAAGTAAAGAAACACAGAAAGATTTGAGTCTAATCGAGTGTGTTCTCCTACCTGTCTCCTCGTGTCTTTAATCACAGCGGTGAAAGATCGCCAAAAACTTTGTTTTCCTACATCACCAACACTCCAAGGTATTAGAATATCCAAGGCTTGTAATCTAAAAATAGCTGGTACCCTCACAATCTTGTAGTTTCTGGCCGAGTTTCGACGTGGAGAAATCTAGATAGTGCATCATTTCTGGGCTTCAATCGCTTGTATCGTCTCCCCTCGGCGTGCTAAAAAGTCCATCCGTACACCACTAGACTCTCTGGGCGTTTCTCAATACCAAGTAAGCAAAGAACGAACTTGTGTTCTTGGGGAGACCGTACTTGCTAGCTGTACCTGGAAGACTGAACTCGCAAGTTCAGAAGCACACAAAACGCTGTTGACAGCTTAGAGACGAAGCGTTCTTCCTGTTATTGCGCAACACCCCCAGCAAAGAAGGCGCTTGCCACTTTATAGTTAGCTTTGATGTGTGTGTTCATAATAAAGCAAGGACGGTCACCCTTCACACCGCCTTGTTGTTTTGTTGTTTAGTCTTCCAGGTTTTCATTTAAAGTGCTATTAAGTATAACGTGCCAATAACTATATAAATACCGACACAACGGCGGGGAAAAAATCCTGTAACATTGTTCGGGATTCAATTTTAATTGAAAGCAGAAAAGAAACGTTAAACTAGGTATTAAAATTATAGATGGACTGGGTAAAGTTAGTCACTGCAGTCTGTATACGTTACCGAGAGGCAGAAGAGGAGCCCGAGAGGGAGGAGAGCCAGGATGAGGAGGACAGATATATATATGACAGCGGAAAAACTGTTTAAAATATCTTACAATATCTTGGACCTGGCTTTGCTGCAGTGGTCTGTCTAAATGTGGGGCCAGAGGGGTCTGTCTAGACGTGGGGCCAGAGGGGTCTGTCTAGACGTGGGGCCAGAGTGGTCTGTCTAGACGTGGGGCCAGAGGGGTCTGTCTAGACGTGGGGCCAGAGGGGTCTGTCTAGACGTGGGGCCAGAGGGGTCTGTCTAGACGTGGGGCCAGAGGGGTCTGTCTAGACGTGGGGCCAGAGGGGTCTGTCTAGACGTGGGGCCAGAGGGGTCTGTCTAAATGTGGGGCCAGAGTGGTCTGTCTAGACGTGGGGCCAGAGTGGTCTGTCTAGACGTGGGGCCAGAGGGGTCTGTCTAGACGTGGGGCCAGAGGGGTCTGTCTAGACGTGGGGCCAGAGGGGTCTGTCTAGACGTGGGGCCAGAGGGGTCTGTCTAGACGTGGGGCCAGAGGGGTCTGTCTAGACGTGGGGCCAGAGTGGTCTGTCTAGACGTGGGGCCAGAGGGGTCTGTCTAGACGTGGGGCCAGAGGGGTCTGTCTAGACGTGGGGCCAGAGGGGTCTGTCTAGACGTAGGGCCAGAGGGGTCTGTCTAGACGTGGGGCCAGAGTGGTCTGTCTAGACGTAGGGCCAGAGGGGTCTGTCTAGACGTGGGGCCAGAGGGGTCTGTCTAGACGTGGGGCCAGAGGGGTCTGTCTAGACGTGGGGCCAGAGGGGTCTGTCTAGACGTAGGGCCAGAGGGGTCTGTCTAGACGTGGGGCCAGAGTGGTCTGTCTAGACGTAGGGCCAGAGGGGTCTGTCTAGACGTGGGGCCAGAGGGGTCTGTCTAGACGTGGGGCCAGAGGGGTCTGTCTAGACGTGGGGCCAGAGTGGTCTGTCTAGACGTAGGGCCAGAGGGGTCTGTCTAGACGTGGGGCCAGAGGGGTCTGTCTAGACGTGGGGCCAGAGTGGTCTGTGAGCTGACTGACTGACCGGCTCGCGAGAGTCATTCCCGGCTGGCGAGCTTGCTACGCCCGCCGGGGTTTGCGGAGCTTTCCAACTCCGAAGGCTTTTTTAATTCACCATCAATTTTCGTTGAACTGCCTATATTCAAAATCTACACCGCTGATTTCTCGCCTTAAAACATCTTAAAAATGAATTTATTGATTTAATAATATACGTAAATTGTGAAAATATGTGTACCGGAAACCATAAGCGCTTTACACCCGAATTGAATGCTGGGATACCGGCCCGGCCAAGTTCACACAAGTTACCATCCGATGTATCCTCGGTAAAATGGGCGTGTCGAGATCACATCCGGGGATTTTAACTGTTCTTGGCGAAATGCTAACTTGTGTATTAGGTCAGTACTTTGGCCACCAAACATGACGTTTCACAAGAACACAAGGACACAAGGACACAAGGACACAAGGACACAAGGACACAAGTCCATAGAAGAACACAGATTGAGAAACGCCCTCTGGCTTCCGCAGATATAACTGAACTTTGTTCCCAGCCAATCGCTTCAGTCTAACTCAAGCTATCCCTGAGACTAGCCAATCATATGCCACAGTCCCCATTGGGCCCACGTGGGAAAGATTGACAGCTATTCCTTCCAGTTAAAACTAGATGTTATGAAACCAGCCTCCCTGTGTAGCCAATAAGAAGACGAGTTGATTGACACCAAACATGACTAGAAAAATGTAACCCTGTGACGGCTCCTTGTGTCAAAGCAAAAATAAGGCCTTCTTATGGCATTTCACCATTTCATCAAATTATGATTACTTATTCCTATAAATCTATGAATGTAGTTATTTCAGGTGTGTGTGTGAGTGATGTGTTTTTGTATTTGAGAAGTTTTGGATATTGCACTTTGGCTTTTTTGGAGATAAGAAATAAGAAAAACGCACAGGCATCTGTAGAAATAAAATAATAAATTTTTATAAAATAAAAAAAAAAATCAATTTTCTAAGTAACTTTTTTCTGGATTTTTTCTGTTTTAAGCTGAGACATGTGGCGGTGGTACTATTTTTGTATATAGCCCATTTGATATGCTTACAGTAGTGTTTTTTAAGCATTTCACAGATGATTTACTTGGACAGAAAAAGAATTTCTCTGTTGTAACCTGTGTAGCTCTGTGTCAGTAAGGCCTGGTGTCACACTGCCACTAGAAACTAAAGGTTGAGAGTGTTAACTTCCCAACGACCTCAGGGTCATCCCAGAGGCCAAAGGATGTGGAACTGCATCACTTTATTTGGGGTAAAAATGTAGGCGAGAAAAGCATGTATTTTCAAGTGTCTATAAAGATTAATAAGGAAGGAACTCCACTAATAAACCCTGACAAGGCCCACATGGGGGGGGGGGACCATTTTAGGGACTACCTCATGAAGCTCATTGAGAGAACACCAAGGTGGGGGGGGGGGGGGGGGGGGTACTCTGAAGAAACTAGAATATAAGACATGTTTTCACTTATTTCTACGTTTTTGTTGAGTCCATAATTCCTCATGTGTTCATTCCTAGTTCTGATGCTTCATGATGATCTCCAATGGAAATAGTCCTGAAGATAAAGGATCTCATTGGAGGAGATGGGGGGGCCAAACGCTTGGCCTGCACTATATATATATATACAGTGAGGAAAATAAGTATTTGAAAACCCTGCTGTTTTGCAAGTTCTCCCACTTAGCAATCCTGGAGGGTCTGAAATTGTCCTCGTAGGTGCATGTCCACTGTGAGAGACATGTCCGCTGTAAGAGACATGTCCACTGTGAGAGACATGTCCGCTGTGAGAGACATAATCTAAAAAAGAAAATCCAGAAATCACAATGGATGATTTATTAACTATTTATTTGTATGATACAGCTGCAAATAAGTATTTGAACACCTGTCTATCAGCTAGAATTCTGTCCCTCAAAGACCTGTTAGTCTGTCTTCAAAATGTCCCCCCCCCCCACTCCATTTATTATCCTAAATTAGATGCACCTCTTTGAGGACGTTAGCTGCATAAAGACACCTGTACACCCCATACAATCAGTAAGAATCCAACTACTAACATGGCCAAGACCAGAGAGCTGTCCTAAGACACTAGAGACAACAATGTCCACCTCAACAAAGGGTGGACAGGACTATGGGGACATGTCCAAGCAGCTTGGTGAAAAAAGGTCCACTGTTGGAGAAATCATTAGAAAATGGAAGAAGCTAAACATGACTGTCCATCTCCCTCGGACTGGGGCTCCATGCAGGATCTCACCTCGGGGGGTCTCAGTGATCCTAAGAAAGGTGAGAAACCAGCCCAGAACTACACGGGAGGAGCTGGTCCAGGACCTGAAAAGAGCTGGGACCACCGTACATACACACACACACATATATATATATATATATAACCCTAACCCTGTAATAAACTAGACTAACTAAACCCTAACCCTGTAATAAACTAGACTAACTAACCCACCATCTCTCGCAGAGTAAACCAGACTGGTTGGTACATGCAGCCTTTTATTGCATTGATCACCTGCACTTACACACAATATAATAATAATAATAATAATAATAACTAGAAAATTCCGCAGAAATGTTATCAGTGAGCCTCCTACTTGGTGCACATGCAAATAGCAATAAAACTTAACAAAATATATTAAGTGTCTTAACCCTTCAGAGATATAACTTTTTAAAACCTATTTAAGACGTTAGGACGTGTGTGTGTGTGTGTGTGTGTGTGTGTGTGTGTGGTGTGTGTGTGTGTGTGTGTGTGTGTGTGTCTGAGAGAGAGGGAGACAGATAGATGTTGACAGACAGACGTACAGAGTATGGTTGCCTGGTTACTAAGGACTAATAGGAAGCCTTTGATCTCTGTGATGTCATCTCTTTGATCTGTAATCAGTTAACGATGCACCTGTCACCTGCTGTTACCAGCTATTCAGACACTGAACAAGCTCTCAAACAAATGATCATATCATCAAAGGGCTACTAGCTATCAATAAAATAAGGTTCTCGTGGGCACCAGAAGGCCTTTGTGAACGATTTGATATAAATTTATGTGGATTAACTTATAAATGTGGGTGTATCAGCGATGTAAAAAAAGTGCTTCGCTCTACTTTTCTGCTCAGAAATGGTGACGATGTTTAACATGGCCGTGGATGGGGGAAGATCGGGAACTCTTGTCATTTGAAACGTTGCTGAGCAAAAAACATAATTCATATCGCATACAGCACATTGGCTGAAACTAAACAAGAATACCTACGTTTTGATGTATAAATTGTCCATGACAAATTAGAATTGTTGGAGTGGGACCAAGTTATAGAGAGAGAACCAAGATGATGTTTTAATCATCATCCACCACATACAGCCGTCTGAAAACAGGACCATACGTAAACTGGGATTCTGGAGAACCCGTGCTTGATATCTGAATATATTATAATATAATATAATATAATATAATATAATAGATATCTGAACGCCCATTCAGCCCAATAAACACCAAAGTCTTGTCTTCAGTTTAAACTTTTAATCATGTTTCTACGTTAAAGTCTGGCAATACAGCAAGGTCCCAAAGAGGGGGGGGGGGGGGGGGTACAGCAAGGTCCCAAAGAGGGGGGGGGGGTACAGCAAGGTCCCAAAGAGGGGGGGGGGTACAGCAAGGTCCCAAAGAGGGGGGGTTTGGAGTGATGTTGAGAAATTTCCTGAACATTTCCCATTCAAGTCAATGAGAAGTTTTTCACCGCTTGTTTGCTGATTTCGGTAAAACCGCACGGCAAATCTCTTAGAAAAGTCATAGCCCGCCATTCCCGATCATTACACACGTTTTGATGTCTTGTGTGTGCGCGTGTTGGCAACGCTCCGGGACTAGTAATGGGACAAAAATCTGGCGGAAGAATAATAATAAGTATGGGCAGCAGCTGATTCGTTAGCCCCAACCCAGCACTCGGAGCACTGAATAATAATAATAATAGTTTTTCTACATCTGTAGTCACAGAGTTGCATAATAAGAGAAATAAAAAGTGATAAAGGACTGAGATTTCAAACCTTAAAATAAACCTTCAGAACCCCGGTAAACCCAGGTTCAGTCCAGTTCAGATCTACAAGGATCTCAGGTGTAGAGACTCGGACGTTTCCACTGCAGCAGCTGATTGGTTAACCCCGAACCTGGTTGGAAGAGACAAAGCTCAGGTGTATGCAGGCGGAGCAGCTGATTGGTTAGCCCCATCCCTCGGTGGGAAGAGCCAGAACTCAACTGTATGCAGGCGGAGCAGCTGATTGGTTAGCCCAACCCCTCGGTGGGAAGAGCCAGAACACACCTGTACACCTGCTTAATAATCCACAACCAATCATCCTCCCGACGCCGGAGACGGTGCGTTCAAGTGCAGCAGTAAGTGTGTGTAACAGTGATTGATTAATGAACTGATTAGTGATTGGACGACGCAAAGTAAAACATGATGTCATCAGTCTGGTATCCATGGAGATACGTCGCTGTAAATATAAATAATTGTTGACATTCCTCTCAGCCTATCACAGCGCAGGACTCTCCCGTTAGCAGCTGTTCAGAGTCGGAGCACTGCGGAGACACAGAGAGATGATGTCATCACTTACACTGATGATGTCATCAGTTACACACACAAACACATAGATGTCACTTTTCCGTGAGGTCACTTCCTGTTTACATTTACTGTTGAAGGCTAACTGTCCTAGACCAAGCCATCACCTTCCATTAGCATCCCATTGACTCCCATTTGTTTTGTTGCTAACAAGCCATCACCTTCCATTAGCATCCCATTGACTCCCATTTGTTTTGTTGCTAACAAGCCATCCCCTGCCATTAGAATCCCATTGACTCCCATTCATTTGTACGTCACTTTGACAGCAAATAACTTCTGAATCATTTAAAGACTCTATTTGTCCGTTGTTTATTTCTAAAGAAACACGACAATGTATAAAAGGCTCCATTACCTTGTAGCTCACGTTATGGCTCTGTAGCAGACGTTTTTTTATAAAAATAGGCTAATGATTGTGTCATAACCACAAATGTTAACTAGAATGTTAGTTAGCAGTAATTGGCCTGTGCCTATGTTAATGTTAACTAGCATGTTACTTGACACACCACTGAACATGCTACTGACCCGCTAGTCCCTTCCCCTAACATGCTACTGACACGCAAGTCCCTTCTCCTGAACATGCTACTGACACGCTAGTCCCTTCCCCTGAACATGCCACTGACACGCTAGTCCCCTCCCCTGAACATGCCACTGACACGCTAGTCCCTTCCTCTGAACATGCCACTGACACGCTAGTCCCCTCCCCTCAACATGCCACTGACACGCTAGTCCCCTCCCCTAAACATGCCACTGACACGCTAGTCCCCTCCCTAAACATGCCACTGACACGCTAGTCCCCTCCCCTGAACATGCCACTGACACGTTAGTCCCCTCCCCTGAACATGCCACTGACACGCTAGTCCCCTCCCTGAACATGCCACTGACACGCTAGTCCCCTCCCCTGAACATGCCACTGACACGCTAGTCCCCTCCCCTGAACATGCCACTGACACGCTAGTCCCCTCCCCTCAACATGCCACTGACACGCTAGTCCCCTCCCCTCAACATGCCACTGACACGCTAGTCCCCTCCCCTGAACATGCCACTGACACGCTAGTCCCCTCCCCTGAACATGCCACTGACACGCTAGTCCCTCCCCTGAACATGCCACTGACACGCTAGTCCCCTCCCCTGAACATGCCACTGACACGCTAGTCCCCTCCCCTGAACATGCCACTGACACGCTAGTCCCCTCCCCTGAACATGCCACTGACACAGATGGAAGTGGACGGACGAGGAGACGAGAGACTTTCTGGATTTAATTAATCAGGAACTCGTGAAGGAAATGGCCGACAAAGGTTAGAACAAGCCGTGTGACGTCCTGCGGAGTCAATGGAAGACACTCAAACAGAGAGACATGTCTCAAAAAAAGAGTCTCACATCACATGATCAATATGGGACAACATCACATGATCAATATGGGACAGGCTCCATAGAGCTCATGTTCCAGCTGATAGCGACATATCGAGCTATAAAAAGAAAACGACGCTATCAGCACGTATGCGAGACTCTTTTTTTTTTAGACATGTCTCTCTGTCTGAGCATCTTCCATTGTCTCCGCAGAACATCCCACGGCTTGTTCTAACCTCTGTCGGCCATTTCCTTCACGAGTTCCTGAGAAATTAAATCCAGAAAGTCTCCCGTCTCCTCGTCCGTCCACGACCATCTGTCTTTGTTGCCCCCGCCCTCAGGTGTGAGACAGAGAGGAAATACTGGGGGACATTAACTACAACTTCTTCTTCTGCGTTTTGTGGCGGGTTGCAACCATAAAATGACGTAAAACTTAATCAACTCATTATTTATTCAGCAGATCAGGTTTCCATCAGCGTTTATCACAGAAGAAGAAAATCCTCAAGATAAAATCTGATGAGACCAACGCATTTCCTTTGAGTCGAGATTATATGTTATAGATATAACATAACATAGCTACAGACACACCGCTCAGCATTAGCAAGTGTTTAGTCAGTTCTTATTATAAGATGGGCATCAGAACAGGAAGCGGCCGCGGCCCTCTGAGCTCTTATTGGACGTCCAGGAGGAGGCCTTGTCCCTCTGAGCTCTTGTTGGACGTCCCCCTCTGGACCTCCAGAGGGAGCAGAGGTTATAACGCACCTGCATGGCGAGCTGCTGGAGACGGACTCTTTTCTCCGCTGGCGTCTGGTTATCAGAGATGTTTTCGCCTAAAACCTGCAACACGTTAGAAACCATTCATTACTGGACTGGTCAGAGGGTTTCAGGTAAAAACGTCTCTGATAGCCGTTAACATCTGTTTGCAGGTGAGAAAACCTGACTGAGCTGCCGCCAGCAAACTGCCACCAGCGAGCTGCCAGTGATCTGCTAGTGAGCTGCCAGTGATCTGCTAGTGAGCTGCTAGTGAGCTGCCAGTGATCTGCTAGTGAGCTGCTAGTGAGCTGCTAGTGAGCTGCTAGCGAGCTGCAAGCGATCTGCTAGTGAGCTGCTAGCGATCTGCTAGTGAGCTGCTGCTAGTGAGCTGCTAGTGAGCTGCTAGCGATCTGCTAGCGATCTGCTAGCGATCTGCTAGCGAGCTGCTGCTAGTGAGCTGCTAGCGATCTGCTAGCGATCTGCTAGCGATCTGCTAGCGAGCTGCCGGGTTCAGAATGAACATTTTGGTCAAGCAGCCAAACAACGGTGAATGTTCACTCTACAGATCACCGCGGCATGTTTCTGGCGAGGGACACAGCTGATTTTGCGGCGTTCAGAGGGAGACGGAGCTGCTTTTGAACCCCGGCCGTGATGCTAAAGTAAAATCACCACAGAAGAAGAATGAGAAGTTTGACAGTTTTTTAATAGATTCAAAACATCAGAGAGAAGGAAAAAACATACAGTCGCATCTCAGATTCAGATTGTTGTGTTTCCGTTATTTTGTCCCAACAGGTCTTAGTTCAGGATCTCTGATCTGCAAACAGACGGTAAAAAGAGTCTGGAACTACAATACCTTCATCATCATCCCCATCATCATCACCACCACCACCATCATCATCATGTCTGAACTGAGGCTCGGGGACCAACCACGGAGCGAGTAAGACGTCTTTAACCCTGCTGTGTTCCCGGGTTAAATCTGACCCGGTTTAAAAGTCTCTACATCAGGAATCTGGGATTCTTTCATCCAAATTGTCCAAATATTCCACGGCTGGTTCCATGTAACGCTGAAGGATCAGCTTACTACTTTACTGAATTTCGGGTGTTTTTGACACTAGACAAAAAAATTATCTAATTTCATATAAACGAGGATTCTTGACCATGAATTTGAAAAAATAACCGTGTAAACCTGTGGTGATGTGTCGTGTTAGAGGGACGCAGACTGACGGTAGAGACCTGTAAACCTGGGGTGATGTGTCGTGTTAGAGGGACGCAGACTGACGGTAGAGACCTGTAAACCTGGGGTGATGTGTCGTGTTAGAGGGACGCAGACTGATGGTAGAGGTACAAAAATGAAGAAAATGTTGAAAAAAGCGTCAACGAATTGTTAATTTTCATTTTAACCTGGGAGGACGACACAAGGGTTCAAATTAATAATACATTTTTATTCTGATCAGATGTGATTGGCTCTGAGGATCAAACTACGAGGACCAATAAGGGAACACGTGACGCATCAGCTGATCCGCTGTGGCCCCCTGCGGCTCTGCTCTGGCCCATGTTTGGAACCCCGGCCTCAGTTTGGACAACATTTCGTTTCACAGTTTTGTGAACGGAAACTAAACTGTCAGTGGAACTGGGAGGAGGCAGCGCAACAGGAAGTGACACGCGTTTCACGCCACCGCTGCCGGGGCGCTGAGAACGGATCAACGGATCGCTACGGCAACGGTTAGCTTAGCTTCTGGATCTTAATTAGTGTTTCATCATCGTGATGTATTAGTCAGCCAATCAGCAGGCTGGATCTTACTCTCAAAGAAACAGAACAGACTTTTAGTCCAGAAACGCTGGTCTGATCCTACATTTCCCATGATGCACCAGGAGAGAGCCCCCCTGCCTGATACACACTGTAGTCTGATGACATCACTGTGACATCATTTACCCCTTAAAAGGCTGACCGCCGGCGGAGATCACACCACCATGGCGACGGCAGACACCGTCATGGCGGGGCCATCAGGGTGTGACACTGAAACTGAGGACCTCTGTGAAGACAGGGGGAGGGGCCTGCAAAGAGAAGCCCGACCCACTGCCCATCTGAAGCCCCGCCCACAGTCTAAACAAGAAAAACAGAAAGCAGCGTTTGTGTGTCAGTCTCAAACAGGAACCAGTCTAAAGGGGCGGGGCATATGCTGGGGGCGTGGTCTGAGAGGGGTCTGATAGGGCAGGGCATCTGCTGGGGGCGTGGTCTGTTTGAAGGGTTCTGGGGGCGGTGAATCTGCTTGGTGTGGTCTGTTCTGAGGGGGCGGGGCATCTGCTGGGGCGTGGTCTGTTCGGGGGGGTCTGAGGGGCCAGTGCTACGTCTCAAACTGCGTGAGCAGCGCTCGGACCTCGGGCGTGAGCTGCTTGGCGGCGCTGGCGGCCTCGGCGATGGCGCGGCGGTACGGCCCCTTCCTCTTGCGGTCGAAGCGCGACTGGAAGCTCTCCAGGAACGGCGCCAGCTGGGCGAGCGGCAGGAAGGACGTGGTGGGCGAGCCAAACCACGACACCCGCGCCTCCTGCACCGCTAACGCCGCCGTGCCGCGCCGCGACACCGTGATGCCCAGCACGCGCGCCGGCCACCACGGGAAGCCGTAGATCTTGGCCCACACAATGTCGCCGGCGCACACGGTGCGGCCGTCTGGCAGCGCCGCCTTCGACACCGACTTGGAGAACACGGAGGACCGGGAGGACGAGGAGGAGGAGGAGGACGAAGAAGAAGAAGACTTACGGCGCCGCTTCTCCTCCTTCTCCTCCTCCTCGTCCTCGCCGGTGGGGGGCGGAGAGGAGGGGGGCGGGGTGGTGGGCGAGGGTTGGTCTCCAGGAGGGGCGGGGCCAAAGGTCTCTGAGCTGCTCTCTGATTGGACGGAGCACGGGGGAGGAGACTCCGCCTCTCGCTCCGCATCGTCCTGAGGGGGCGGGCCCTCCTGTGTCTCCACGGAAACACAGGAGGTGGTTCTCAGAGGAGCGGGTGGGGTTGAGGGGGGGTCAGGGTTCAAAGTGGCTGAGGGGGCAGGGCTTACAGCGGGTTTGGAAGGCGAGCTGCGAGCGCTGTGTTTGGGGGGGGAGGGCGAGGGCGAGGGGGGGGGCGCCTGGCTGTCGTCGGTTCGATACCTTTGAGGTTTCAGGCGCATTCGAGGAGGCAGCGGCGAGCCGGTGGGCGCCGCCGCCTGCAGGCGGCGAGTGAAGTGGACCTTCTGGTGGCGGCTCTGCAGGGCTGCGGCGCGGGTTACCGCCCGACCGCCGTCAGGACCCGGAATCTGGGTCTGGGTCTGGGCCGGGGGGGCCGGGTCCCTAGGCCGGCGCGCCGGCGGCGGTATCGTTGGGGCGGCGGCCGGCAGCTTGCTGAGGCGGTGGCGAGCGTTGGAGCGCTGGTTCTCCAGAACCTTCTGGGCACCGAGCTTCAAACAGAGTCGGCCGGACGGTGCCGGCGAGGACGAGGCCACGCCCCTCAAGACGCGGCGGGGGGAGGACGATGATGTCACACGTATCCCTGACGACGGGCGTCTGTCCACCGCCGGACGCCCGCCCCGGTCGTCACTTCTCAGCCGTTTGAGCTCAGAGTTCAGCGGCGCCTCGGCCGCTCGGCGGCGCCGAAGCGCATCCTCCCCTCGCCGCGCCTCCCGGTGGGCGCCGGGCGCCACCGCGGCCTTGCACTTGTCACAGAGCACCTGGCGGGGGCGGAGCTTGATGGCGTTCATAATGGAGGTCGGCTCCTCGCAGCGGTAGCGCCGCTTCGGACGCTTGATCTTGCGCGGCAGCGGCTGCGGGACGGCCTGGTGGTACGTGTCCCGCAGGAACAGGGGGGGGGGGTAGGGCGCCCCCTCCTGGAACAGCGGCGGAGGTTTAGACGTCCAGGGCTGCGGGGGCGGGGACGCGCTGACCACTTCCTGTTTGATGGACGGGTCGATGTCGCCTAGCGGAGGCAGCGCCATCGGTGGGCAGCGCCCGTCATCACGCCGGGGAAACACGGTGATGGGGATACCATACGGTCCAAACCTACACACACACAGACACAGACACACACAGACACACACACACATATACACATATACACACAGACACAGACACACACACACATATACACATATACACACAGACACACACACACACACACACACACACACACAGACACAGACACAGACACACACATACACATCCACACACACACACAGACACACACATCCACACACACACACACACACACACATACACACAAACACAGACACACACACATGCACACACACACATACACACAGAGAGAATGAGAAACACACACACACACACACACACACACACACACACACACAAAAAAGACACAAAAAAAGACACACACACGTTAGTCACGTATTTCTCTCTTTCATTCTACAGTAAACTAGTCTAATGTTACCATTACTGCAATATAATAAATAGATGAAAGCAATGCAGAATGCCTGAGAGCAGTACTGCAGTATAATAAATAGATGAAAGCAATGCAGAATGCCTGAGAGCAGTACTGCAGTATAATAAATAGATAGAAGCAATGCAGAATGCATGAGAGCAGTACTGCAATATAATAGATGAAAGCAATGCAGAATGCCTGAGAGCAGTACTACAGTATAATAAATAGATGAAAGCAATGCAGAATGCCTGAGAGCAGTACTGCAGTATAATAAATAGATGAAAGCAATGCAGAATGCCTGAGAGCAGTACTGCAGTATAATAAATAGATGAAAGCAATGCAGAATGCCTGAGAGCAGTACTGCAGTATAATAAATAGATAGAAGCAATGCAGAATGCATGAGAGCAGTACTGCAATATAATAGATGAAAGCAATGCAGAATGCCTGAGAGCAGTACTACAGTATAATAAATAGATGAAAGCAATGCAGAATGCCTGAGAGCAGTACTGCAGTATAATAAATAGATGAAAGCAATGCAGAATGCCTGAGAGCAGTACTGCAGTATAATAAATAGATAGAAGCAATGCAGAATGCATGAGAGCAGTACTGCAATATAATAGATGAAAGCAATGCAGAATGCCTGAGAGCAGTACTACAGTATAATAAATAGATGAAAGCAATGCAGAATGCCTGAGAGCAGTACTACAGTATAATAAATAGATGAAAGCAATGCAGAATGCCTGAGAGCAGTACTGCAGTATAATAAATAGATGAAAGCAATGCAGAATGCCTGAGACCAGTACTGCAGTATAATAAATAGATAGAAGCAATGCAGAATGCATGAGAGCATGTACTGCAATATAATAAATAGATGAAAGCAATGCAGAATGCCTGAGAGCAGTACTACAGTATAATAAATAGATGAAAGCAATGCAGAATGCATGAGAGCAGTACTGCAGTATAATAAATAGATGAAAGCAATGCAGAATGCCTGAGACCAGTACTGCAGTATAATAAATAGATAGAAGCAATGCAGAATGCATGAGAGCAGTACTGCAATATAATAGATGAAAGCAATGCAGAATGCCTGAGAGCAGTACTACAGTATAATAGATGAAAGCAATACAGAATGCCTGAGAGCAGTACTACAGTATAATAGATGAAAGCAATGCAGAATGCCTGAGAGCAGTACTGCAATATAATAAATAGATGAAAGCAATGCAGAATGCCTGAGAGCATTACTGCAATATAATAAAAAGATGAAAGCAATGCAGAATGCCTGAGAGCAGTACTGCAATATAATAGATAGAAGCAATGCAGAATGCCTGAGAGCAGTACTGCAGTATAATAGATGAAAGCAATGCAGAATGCCTGAGAGCAGTACTGCAGTATAATAAATAGATGAAAGCAATGCAGAATGCCTGAGACCAGTACTGCAGTATAATAAATAGATAGAAGCAATGCAGAATGCATGAGAGCAGTACTGCAATATAATAAATAGATGAAAGCAATGCAGAATGCCTGAGAGCAGTACTACAGTATAATAAATAGATGAAAGCAATGCAGAATGCCTGAGAGCAGTACTGCAGTATAATAAATAGATGAAAGCAATGCAGAATGCCTGAGACCAGTACTGCAGTATAATAGATAGAAGCAATGCAGAATGCATGAGAGCAGTACTGCAATATAATAGATGAAAGCAATGCAGAATGCCTGAGAGCAGTACTACAGTATAATAGATGAAAGCAATGCAGAATGCCTGAGAGCAGTACTACAGTATAATAAATAGATGAAAGCAATGCAGAATGCCTGAGAGCAGTACTGCAATATAATAAATAGATAGAAGCAATGCAGAATGCCTGAGAGCATTACTGCAATATAATAAATAGATAGAAGCAATGCAGAATGCCTGAGAGCAGTACTGCAGTATAATAGATGAAAGCAATGCAGAATGCCTGAGAGCAGTACTGCAGTATAATAGATGAAAGCAATGCAGAATGCCTGAGAGCAGTACTGCAATATAATAAATAGATAGAAGCAATGCAGAATGCCTGAGAGCAGTACTGCAGTATAATAGATGAAAGCAATGCAGAATGCCTGAGAGCAGTACTGCAGTATAATAGATGAAAGCAATGCAGAATGCCTGAGAGCAGTACTGCAGTATAATAGATGAAAGCAATGCAGAATGCCTGAGAGCAGTACTGCAGTATAATAGATGAAAGCAATGCAGAATGCCTGAGAGCAGTACTACAGTATAATAAATAGATGAAAGCAATGCAGAATGCCTGAGACCAGTACTGCAGTATAATAAATAGATGAAAGCAATGCAGAATGCCGGAGAGCAGTACTGCAGTATAATAAATAGATAGAAGCAATGCAGAATGCATGAGAACAGTACTGCAATATAATAGATGAAAGCAATGCAGAATGCCTGAGAGCAGTACTACAGTATAATAAATAGATGAAAGCAATGCAGAATGCCTGAGAGCAGTACTACAGTATAATAAATAGATGAAAGCAATGCAGAATGCCTGAGAGCAGTACTGCAGTATAATAAATAGATAGAAGCAATGCAGAATGCATGAGAGCAGTACTGCAATATAATAAATAGATGAAAGCAATGCAGAATGCCTGAGAGCAGTACTACACTATAATAAATAGATGAAAGCAATGCAGAATGCCTGAGAGCAGTACTGCAGTATAATAAATAGATGAAAGCAATGCAGAATGCCTGAGACCAGTACTGCAGTATAATAAATAGATAGAAGCAATGCAGAATGCATGAGAGCAGTACTGCAATATAATAGATGAAAGCAATGCAGAATGCCTGAGAGCAGTACTACAGTATAATAGATGAAAGCAATGCAGAATGCCTGAGACCAGTACTGCAGTATAATAAATAGATGAAAGCAATGCAGAATGCCGGAGAGCAGTACTGCAGTATAATAAATAGATAGAAGCAATGCAGAATGCATGAGAACAGTACTGCAATATAATAGATGAAAGCAATGCAGAATGCCTGAGAGCAGTACTACAGTATAATAAATAGATGAAAGCAATGCAGAATGCCTGAGAGCAGTACTACAGTATAATAAATAGATGAAAGCAATGCAGAATGCCTGAGAGCAGTACTGCAGTATAATAAATAGATAGAAGCAATGCAGAATGCATGAGAGCAGTACTGCAATATAATAAATAGATGAAAGCAATGCAGAATGCCTGAGAGCAGTACTACACTATAATAAATAGATGAAAGCAATGCAGAATGCCTGAGAGCAGTACTGCAGTATAATAAATAGATGAAAGCAATGCAGAATGCCTGAGACCAGTACTGCAGTATAATAAATAGATAGAAGCAATGCAGAATGCATGAGAGCAGTACTGCAATATAATAGATGAAAGCAATGCAGAATGCCTGAGAGCAGTACTACAGTATAATAGATGAAAGCAATGCAGAATGCCTGAGAGCAGTACTGCAATATAATAAAAAGATGAAAGCAATGCAGAATGCCTGAGAGCATTACTGCAATACAATAAAAAGATGAAAGCAATGCAGAATGCCTGAGAGCAGTACTGCAATATAATAGATAGAAGCAATGCAGAATGCCTGAGAGCAGTACTGCAGTATAATAGATGAAAGCAATGCAGAATGCCTGAGAGCAGTACTGCAGTATAATAAATAGATGAAAGCAATGCAGAATGCCTGAGACCAGTACTGCAGTATAATAAATAGATAGAAGCAATGCAGAATGCATAAGAGCAGTACTCCAATATAATAAATAGATAGAAGCAATGCAGAATGCATAAGAGCAGTACTCCAATATAATAAATAGATGAAAGCAATGCAGAATGCCTGAGAGCAGTACTACAGTATAATAAATAGATGAAAGCAATGCAGAATGCCTGAGAGCAGTACTGCAGTATAATAAATAGATGAAAGCAATGCAGAATGCCTGAGACCAGTACTGCAGTATAATAGATAGAAGCAATGCAGAATGCATGAGAGCAGTACTGCAATATAATAGATGAAAGCAATGCAGAATGCCTGAGAGCAGTACTACAGTATAATAGATGAAAGCAATGCAGAATGCCTGAGAGCAGTACTACAGTATAATAAATAGATGAAAGCAATGCAGAATGCCTGAGAGCAGTACTGCAATATAATAAATAAATAGAAGCAATGCAGAATGCCTGAGAGCAGTACTGCAGTATAATAGATGAAAGCAATGCAGAATGCCTGAGAGCAGTACTGCAGTATAATAGATGAAAGCAATGCAGAATGCCTGAGAGCAGTACTGCAGTATAATAGATGAAAGCAATGCAGAATGCCTGAGAGCAGTACTGCAGTATAATAAATAGATGAAAGCAATGCAGAATGCCTGAGAGCAGTACTGCAGTATAATAAATAGATAGAAGCAATGCAGAATGCATGAGAGCAGTACTGCAATATAATAGATGAAAGCAATGCAGAATGCCTGAGAGCAGTACTACAGTATAATAAATAGATGAAAGCAATGCAGAATGCCTGAGAGCAGTACTGCAGTATAATAAATAGATGAAAGCAATGCAGAATGCCTGAGAGCAGTACTGCAGTATAATAAATAGATGAAAGCAATGCAGAATGCCTGAGAGCAGTACTGCAGTATAATAAATAGATAGAAGCAATGCAGAATGCATGAGAGCAGTACTGCAATATAATAGATGAAAGCAATGCAGAATGCCTGAGAGCAGTACTACAGTATAATAAATAGATGAAAGCAATGCAGAATGCCTGAGAGCAGTACTGCAGTATAATAAATAGATGAAAGCAATGCAGAATGCCTGAGAGCAGTACTGCAGTATAATAAATAGATAGAAGCAATGCAGAATGCATGAGAGCAGTACTGCAATATAATAGATGAAAGCAATGCAGAATGCCTGAGAGCAGTACTACAGTATAATAAATAGATGAAAGCAATGCAGAATGCCTGAGAGCAGTACTACAGTATAATAAATAGATGAAAGCAATGCAGAATGCCTGAGAGCAGTACTGCAGTATAATAAATAGATGAAAGCAATGCAGAATGCCTGAGACCAGTACTGCAGTATAATAGATAGAAGCAATGCAGAATGCATGAGAGCATGTACTGCAATATAATAAATAGATGAAAGCAATGCAGAATGCCTGAGAGCAGTACTACAGTATAATAAATAGATGAAAGCAATGCAGAATGCATGAGAGCAGTACTGCAGTATAATAAATAGATGAAAGCAATGCAGAATGCCTGAGACCAGTACTGCAGTATAATAAATAGATAGAAGCAATGCAGAATGCATGAGAGCAGTACTGCAATATAATAGATGAAAGCAATGCAGAATGCCTGAGAGCAGTACTACAGTATAATAGATGAAAGCAATACAGAATGCCTGAGAGCAGTACTACAGTATAATAGATGAAAGCAATGCAGAATGCCTGAGAGCAGTACTTCAATATAATAAATAGATGAAAGCAATGCAGAATGCCTGAGAGCATTACTGCAATATAATAAAAAGATGAAAGCAATGCAGAATGCCTGAGAGCAGTACTGCAATATAATAGATAGAAGCAATGCAGAATGCCTGAGAGCAGTACTGCAGTATAATAGATGAAAGCAATGCAGAATGCCTGAGAGCAGTACTGCAGTATAATAAATAGATGAAAGCAATGCAGAATGCCTGAGACCAGTACTGCAGTATAATAAATAGATAGAAGCAATGCAGAATGCATGAGAGCAGTACTGCAATATAATAAATAGATGAAAGCAATGCAGAATGCCTGAGAGCAGTACTACAGTATAATAAATAGATGAAAGCAATGCAGAATGCCTGAGAGCAGTACTGCAGTATAATAAATAGATGAAAGCAATGCAGAATGCCTGAGACCAGTACTGCAGTATAATAGATAGAAGCAATGCAGAATGCATGAGAGCAGTACTGCAATATAATAGATGAAAGCAATGCAGAATGCCTGAGAGCAGTACTACAGTATAATAGATGAAAGCAATGCAGAATGCCTGAGAGCAGTACTACAGTATAATAAATAGATGAAAGCAATGCAGAATGCCTGAGAGCAGTACTGCAATATAATAAATAGATAGAAGCAATGCAGAATGCCTGAGAGCATTACTGCAATATAATAAATAGATAGAAGCAATGCAGAATGCCTGAGAGCAGTACTGCAGTATAATAGATGAAAGCAATGCAGAATGCCTGAGAGCAGTACTGCAGTATAATAGATGAAAGCAATGCAGAATGCCTGAGAGCAGTACTGCAGTATAATAGATGAAAGCAATGCAGAATGCCTGAGAGCAGTACTGCAGTATAATAGATGAAAGCAATGCAGAATGCCTGAGAGCAGTACTACAGTATAATAAATAGATGAAAGCAATGCAGAATGCCTGAGACCAGTACTGCAGTATAATAAATAGATGAAAGCAATGCAGAATGCCGGAGAGCAGTACTGCAGTATAATAAATAGATAGAAGCAATGCAGAATGCATGAGAACAGTACTGCAATATAATAGATGAAAGCAATGCAGAATGCCTGAGAGCAGTACTACAGTATAATAAATAGATGAAAGCAATGCAGAATGCCTGAGAGCAGTACTACAGTATAATAATAGATGAAAGCAATGCAGAATGCCTGAGAGCAGTACTGCAGTATAATAAATAGATAGAAGCAATGCAGAATGCATGAGAGCAGTACTGCAATATAATAAATAGATGAAAGCAATGCAGAATGCCTGAGAGCAGTACTACACTATAATAAATAGATGAAAGCAATGCAGAATGCCTGAGAGCAGTACTGCAGTATAATAAATAGATGAAAGCAATGCAGAATGCCTGAGACCAGTACTGCAGTATAATAAATAGATAGAAGCAATGCAGAATGCATGAGAGCAGTACTGCAATATAATAGATGAAAGCAATGCAGAATGCCTGAGAGCAGTACTACAGTATAATAGATGAAAGCAATGCAGAATGCCTGAGAGCAGTACTGCAATATAATAAAAAGATGAAAGCAATGCAGAATGCCTGAGAGCATTACTGCAATACAATAAAAAGATGAAAGCAATGCAGAATGCCTGAGAGCAGTACTGCAATATAATAGATAGAAGCAATGCAGAATGCCTGAGAGCAGTACTGCAGTATAATAGATGAAAGCAATGCAGAATGCCTGAGAGCAGTACTGCAGTATAATAAATAGATGAAAGCAATGCAGAATGCCTGAGACCAGTACTGCAGTATAATAAATAGATAGAAGCAATGCAGAATGCATAAGAGCAGTACTCCAATATAATAAATAGATGAAAGCAATGCAGAATGCCTGAGAGCAGTACTACAGTATAATAAATAGATGAAAGCAATGCAGAATGCCTGAGAGCAGTACTGCAGTATAATAAATAGATGAAAGCAAGCAGAATGCCTGAGACCAGTACTGCAGTATAATAGATAGAAGCAATGCAGAATGCATGAGAGCAGTACTGCAATATAATAGATGAAAGCAATGCAGAATGCCTGAGAGCAGTACTACAGTATAATAGATGAAAGCAATGCAGAATGCCTGAGAGCAGTACTACAGTATAATAAATAGATGAAAGCAATGCAGAATGCCTGAGAGCAGTACTGCAATATAATAAATAAATAGAAGCAATGCAGAATGCCTGAGAGCAGTACTGCAGTATAATAGATGAAAGCAATGCAGAATGCCTGAGAGCAGTACTGCAGTATAATAGATGAAAGCAATGCAGAATGCCTGAGAGCAGTACTGCAGTATAATAGATGAAAGCAATGCAGAATGCCTGAGAGCAGTACTGCAGTATAAATCTTATTGATTTGATATCTGGTTGTAATCTTTTCCCTTTACATAAAGATATTTCCAGCATACATTGATTCAGAAAAGAAGATGTTAAAGCTCAAAACGTAACATAGAGACACATCACATAGAGACACGTCACAAAGAGACATGTCTCTATGTGACATATACAGACATTTCCCTGATGGATCCAAGAGCGTTTGGCTGCAGCCTGGAGCGTCCCATGTCATCGGTCCCGTCTCATGCGGTCCCTTCTCATGCCGAGGTGTGTCCAACGGTAAATTCAGAGGGTCAAAAATACGAAATCGCGAATAATTTTCCAGATGGAGTCACGGGTAAATTCGTGATCACGTTTGTTGCAATCAATTAAAAACGTAAAAAACTGTTAAAGTAACAATGTTCATATAGTTTGCTGATTTCTGAGTGTTATGCTTGTGTTGTTCCATATTAACGTAGATACATTTCTGAGTGTTATGCTTGTGTTGTTCCATAATAACGTGGATACATTTCTGAGTGTTATGCTTGTGTTGTTCCATATTAACGTAGATACATTTCTGAGTGTTATGGTTGTGTTGACAAGATAAATGCAGACTATCATCTGGAATAAAATAAGCCTGCATCAACTATCATGCTAATGAATAAAATACTTGTAAAATATATATATATTTTTTTTAACTTAACAGTAACGGCAATCATACAAATGAATAAAATACTTTAAAAAAAAAAAGGTCTACAAGATAAATGCAGACAATAATACTGATGAATAAAACACTTTAAATATATGTTCGTCTATAAAATAAATGCAGATTATAGGCATTCTGCCATCCCCGGGTTTCTACTTTACAAAATAAAAGCTTGCATTGGAATAAAATACAATCTCTCTTACTTTTCAAAGTAAAAGCTCACGTCAACTATCATGCTAAGGAATAAAATAATTGGTTGTTTTTTTTAATAATTAAAAATATATGTCCGTCTCTAAAAGAAATGCAAATTTTAGGGAAACAAAAAATTTGGATCAAAGTTGCAGCTTTAGAAGGAATTTCTCTCCCGACAGAGGTCAAGCATTTGGTTTGGTTTTAATGTTTTCCCCTCTCATACAACACAAAATACATTCTGCCCCGGGTCCCAGAGACCCGACCGCATTCTGCGCCGGGACCCTGCCCCGGGTCCCAGAGACCTGACAGCATTCTGCCCCGGGACCCTGCCCCGGGTCCCAGAGACCCGACAGCATTCTGCCCCGGGTCTCAGAGACCCGACAGCATTCTTCCCCGGGTCCCAGAGACCCGACAGCATTCCTCCCCGGGTCCCAGAGAGCCGACAGCATTCTGCACCGGGTCCCAGCGACCCAAACAGCATTCTTCCCCGGGTCCCAGAGACCCGACAGCATTCTGCCCCGGGTCCCAGAGACCCAACAGCATTCTGCCCCGGGACCCTGCCCCGACAGCATTCTGCCCCGGGTCTCAGAGACCCGACAGTTTTCTTCCCGGGGTCCCAGAGACCCGACAGCATTCTTCCTCGGGTCCCAGAGACCCGACAGCATTCTGCCCCGGGTCCCAGAGAGCCGACAGCATTCTGCACCAGGTCCCAGAGACCCAAACAGCATTCCTCCCCGGGTCCCAGAGAGCCGACAGCATTCTGCACCAGGTCCCAGAGACCCAAACAGCATTCTTCCCCGGGTCCCAGAGACCCAACAGTTTTCTGCCCCGGGACCCAGAGACCCGACTGCATTCTGCCCCGGGACCCTGCCCCGGGTCCCAGAGACCCAACTGCATTCAGCCCCGGGACCCAGAGAGTCGACAGCATTCCGCCCCGGGACCCAGAGAGCCGACAGCATTCCGCCCCGGGTCCCAGAGACCCGACAGCATTCCGCCCCGGGTCCCAGAGACCCGACAGCATTCCGCCCCGGGTCCCAGAGACCCGACAGCATTCCGCCCCGGGACCCAGAGACCCGACAGCATTCCGCCCCGGGTCTCAGAGACCCGACAGCATTCCGCCCCGGGACCCAGAGACCCGACAGCATTCCGCCCCTGGTCCCAGAGACCCGACAGCATTCCGCCCCGGGACCCAGAGACCCGACAGCATTCCGCCCCGGGTCTCAGAGACCCGACAGCATTCCTCCCCGGGTCCCAGAGAGCCGACAGCATTCTGCACCAGGTCCCTGAGACCCAAACAGCATTCTTCCCCGGGTCCCAGAGACCCGACAGTTTTCCGCCCCGGGACCCAGAGACCCGACAGCATTCCGCCCCGGTCTCAGAGACCCGACAGCATTCCGCCCCGGGACCAGAGACCGACAGCATTCCGCCCCTGGTCCCAGAGACCCGACAGCATTCCGCCCCGGGACCCAGAGACCCGACAGCATTCCGCCCGGGTCTCAGAGACCCGACAGCATTCCTCCCGGGTCCCAGAGAGCCGACAGCATTCTGCACCAGGTCCCTGAGACCCAAACAGCATTCTTCCCCGGGTCCCAGAGACCCGACAGTTTTCTGCCCCGGGACCCAGAGAGCCGACGGCCGAGGCAGTAGAGCTGTACAGTCGAATGCTCTCGCCATGCTGATGAGCAGCTGTATTTGAAGCAATGTCCCAGTGAAGTATGAAAAATATATTGACTATAAAATTAAAAAGCGTCTTGGAAAGAGTAACATGTTTATGTTTGTATTCTGGTTCTTGTTGTGTGCAGAACCAGATCCTTGTTACCCCTCCTCAGGAGGTCCTGCCGTTAGTCGCAGAGTCGGCTGCGTCGCTGATGCAGGTTTCATCAGATGTAGCCACGTTAATATGGAACAACACAAGCATAACACTCAGAAATGTATCAACGTTAATATGGAACAACACAAGCATAACACTCAGAAATGTATCAACGTTAATATGGAACAACACAAGCATAACACTCAGAAATGTATCTACGTTAATATGGAACAACACAAGCATAACACTCAGAAATCAGCAAACTATATGAACATTGTTACTTTAACAGTTTTTTACGTTTTTAATTGATTGCAACAAACGTGATCACGAATTTACCCGTGACTCCATCTGGAAAATTATTCGCAATTTTGTATTTTTGACCCTCTGAATTTACCGTTGGACACAGCTCCGCATGAGACGGGACGGATGACATGGGACGCTCCAGGCTGCAGCCATACCCGTCTCAGAATCAGAATCAGAAATCTCGATGGATCTTTCAATACCAGAGCTATATAAATACATACATACATACACGTGTCCCATTAAGACATATATCTATATAGATATATGTCTTAATGGGACACGTGCCCCCCGGATTAGGGTTTCTTGCAACATTCCAATAATAATAATAATAATAATAATAACAATAATAACAATAATAACTACCTCCTGGAGACGTCCATCAGGACTCCGGAAAACACCTTCTCCCCCCTCCGGAACGACACCACCAGCGCGTCATCGATGACGTGATCCAGGGAGACCCGGACCTCTGATCCGGGACTCAGATCCTGCAGCCCGAGCTCCGGGTTCGGGTTCTCAGAGTCAAGGTTACAGGGCTCCAGGTGCACCGGGGTGTCCGTCGGCCCCGCCGGTTCCTGCAGGGACAGCCCCGTCCCGGGCCTCGGCTCCGGGTGCCCGGCCTCCGCGGCGGGCTCCGCGGCCGGGAGCGAGTGCAGGAACACGGCGGGGGACTGTGGGCTGTGCAGCTGGGGGTCGGCCGGGACCCCGGGGGAGAACCGGTCCAGGCTGACCAGCTCCGTGGGGAAGGTCTGGATCAGGTCCTGCATCAGGTCCTCGGTGTGTTTTCCCGCCGCGGACTCCGGCCTGACATGGCGGCGCTGCTCCGCGTCTGCTTCACCCTCCCCCCGGGGGATCTCCGCTGCTGCCCCGTCCAGCTCGCCCCCTCCCACGGCGGGGTGGTCCGGCTCGGTCCGGCCCGGTTCGGCCGAGCCCTCGTCGTCCGTCGCCGGGGTTATTGTTGTTGTCGGAACCGCTGCAGCTCCTGGCTCTGCAGCCACGGCCGCCATTTTCTTCCGCTGTGTTCTCCTGGCGTCGCCCGCCCCGCCCCCACGACGCTGCCAGCTGCGCAAGCGCACTGCCGTTGGCTGGGAGTACTGCCACTCCAAGACGACGCTGCGGAGCGTGCTCTCTGATTGGATGGCTGTGCGAGAGTGTGTGATACGTCAGGCCACCGCCAGGGGCGAAATTGTTTCTGATCCGGGTTCATATTTAATCTAAAAACTGGGAAGTAACCCTGATATTTTGGTTATAATATAATGTAACGTAATGTAATTTTATATAATATGTCAATAAAAGATGTAAAACCTGATATTGCAACACCTTATAATGTTAATTATGTAAATAATGTATCATAATATTCCTTTAACCATGTAAATAGCCACACTCCTTATATTTCTTTATTTATATTTCTACTATTTGTGCAACTGCAACACAGAGTTCCCCTTCGGGGATCAATAAAGTATTTCTGATTCTGATTTGGATTATAATGTCAAGAAATTATGTAAACCCTTATATTTGGGGTTAAATGTCAATAAAGGATGTAAACCCTGATATTTGGGGTTATAGTCAATAACTGATAAATTATACTTTTACTGTAGTATCAGAAAACAACAGCACTCTGATATCATTCACAGATTTATTAGTGTTAGACTCTTATTGATTATGGATTCATTATAATAATACATAAAGGCTCCTTAAAGGTCGCCTTACATCCCATAATAAAAACAATAATAAATGAGTTATCCATCCCATAATGTTGTCTCTCTGTAGGGATCCATCCCATAATGTTGTCTCTCTGTAGGGATCCATCC
This sequence comes from Etheostoma spectabile, assembly GCF_008692095.1. Classification (NCBI taxonomy): domain Eukaryota; kingdom Metazoa; phylum Chordata; class Actinopteri; order Perciformes; family Percidae; genus Etheostoma; species Etheostoma spectabile. The sequence goes on from NW_022603456.1 coordinate 33,085, forward strand.
CATAATGTTGTCTCTCTGTAGGGATCCATCCCATAATGTTGTCTCTCTCTCTGTAGGGATCCATCCCATAATGTTGTCTCTCTGTAGGGATCCATCCCATAATGTTGTCTCTCTGTAGGGATCTGTCCCATAATGTTGTCTCTCTGTAGGGATCCATCCCATAATGTTGTCTCTCTGTAGGGATCCATCCCATAATGTTGTCTCTCTGTAGGGATCCATCCCATAATGTTGTCTCTCTCTGTAGGGATCCATCCCATAATGTTGTCTCTCTCTCTGTAGGGATCCATCCCATAATGTTGTCTCTCTGTAGGGATCCATCCCATAATGTTGTCTCTCTGTATGTAGGGATCCATCCCATAATGTTGTCTCTCTGTATGTAGGGATCCATCCCATAATGTTGTCTCTGTCTGTAGGGATCCATCCCATAATGTTGTCTCTCTGTAGGGATCCATCCCATAATGTTGTCTCTCTGTATGTAGGGATCCATCCCATAATGTTGTCTCTCTCTCTGTAGGGATCCATCCCATAATGTTGTCTCTCTGTAGGGATCCATCCCATAATGTTGTCTATCTCTGTAGGGATCCATCCCATAATGTTGTCTCTCTCTCTGTAGGGATCCATCCCATAATGTTGTCTCTCTCTCTGTAGGGATCCATCCCATAATGTTGTCTCTGTCTGTAGGGATCCATCCCATAATGTTGTCTCTCTGTAGGGATCCATCCCATAATGTTGTCTCTCTGTAGGGATCCATCCCATAATGTTGTCTCTCTCTCTGTAGGGATCCATCCCATAATGTTGTCTCTCTCTCTGTAGGGATCCATCCCATAATGTTGTCTCTCTGTAGGGATCCATCCCATAATGTTGTCTCTCTGTATGTAGGGATCCATCCCATAATGTTGTCTCTGTCTGTAGGGATCCATCCCATAATGTTGTCTCTCTGTAGGGATCCATCCCATAATGTTGTCTCTCTGTATGTAGGGATCCATCCCATAATGTTGTCTCTGTCTGTAGGGATCCATCCCATAATGTTGTCTCTCTGTAGGGATCCATCCCATAATGTTGTCTCTCTGTAGGGATACATCCCATAATGTTGTCTATCTCTGTAGGGATCCATCCCATAATGTTGTCTCTCTCTCTGTAGGGATCCATCCCATAATGTTGTCTCTCTCTCTGTAGGGATCCATCCCATAATGTTGTCTCTGTCTGTAGGGATCCATCCCATAATGTTGTCTCTCTGTAGGGATCCATCCCATAATGTTGTCTCTCTGTAAGGATCCATCCCATAATGTTGTCTCTCTGTAGGGATCCATCCCGTAATGTTGTCTCTCTGTAAGGATCCATCCCATAATGTTGTCTCTCTGTAGGGATCCATCCCATAATGTTGTCTCTCTGTAGGGATCCATCCCATAATGTTGTCTCTCTGTAGGGATCCATCCCATAATGTTGTCTCTCTGTCTGTAGGGATCCATCCCATAATGTTGTCTCTCTGTAGGGATCCATCCCATAATGTTGTCTCTCTGTCTGTAGGGATCCATCCCATAATGTTGTCAGACGGAATAATCATCTGAATCAGCAGAACTTTTATTGGACGCCGACTGAATAAAACTGAAGTTTCCTTCTACAGCTGAACACGCTTTGATTACACATTATCACTCTCACCTAATCAATTAATCTATAATCAATAAATCTCTCATCAATAAATATATCAAGATTAAATCTCTAATCATTAAATCTATCATCAATAAATCTATCATCAATAAATCTATCATCAATAAATCAATGAATCTCTATTCAATAAATCTATCAACAATAAATCTCTAATCAATAAATCTATTATCAATAAATCTATTATCAATAAATCTATCATCAATCATCTGAATCTAATCACTGAAACTCATTTAAAATATGGTAAATGT
>NW_022603456.1:37500-63840 GCF_008692095.1 Etheostoma spectabile
ACTTGAACATAAAGTCTTCATCATGTCCAGAGATGGACTCATCTGGTTGGAACGTGTTGCTAAGCAACTCCTTCTTATGTCCACGTCCTTCTTATGTCCACGTCCTTCTTATGTCCACATCTTTCTGTCCACATCCTTCTGTCTACGTCCTTCTTATGTCCACGTCCTTCTGTCCACGTCCTTCTTATGTCCACGTCCTTCTGTCCACGTCTTTCTTATGTCCACGTCCTTCTGTCCACGTCCTTCTTCTGTCCACGTCCTTCTGTCCACGTCCTTCTTCTGTCCACGTCTTTCTTATGTCCACGTCTTTCTTATGTCCACGTCCTTCTTATGTCCACGTCCTTCTTATGTCCACGTCCTTCTGTCCACGTCATTCTTATGTCCATGTCCTTCTCTCAACGTCCTTCTTATGTCCACGTCCTTCTGTTGTTGCTCTAACTCTGCAGCACCTGCTGGACGGGGTTTAGAGCCCACAACTTTACTGCCCTTCGCAAGGACACTGTCCAAGGCACTGTTAAACAGAGACACTGAGGGACACTGTCCTACGCACTGTTAAACAGAGACACTGAGGGACACTGTCCAACGCGCTGTTAAGCAGAGACACTGTGACAGGACGCTGGAGACACAAAGCGGGGGACATGAGCAGAAGGCTTGCAGCAGCGATCAGATTTCCTATCTCTTCGTCCTAGCCGTCCTAACTGCGGGGACTTTATTTGACACATTCAACTGCTGCGCAACTTCAATAAGTGTCCCGCGCATGTCTCAGCATAATGTCTGTCCACTGGTTTCATTCCAGTCAGAGCACGTGAATGCAGCGCCCACTTTTCATCAGTATAATGCACTGGAACTCCGAGATAATTCTGGTTACCCAGTCCAGTAGTCCCCGGTGAGTCCAGTAGTCCCCGGTGAGTCCAGTAGTCCCCGGTGAGTCCAGTAGTCCCCGGTGAGTCCAGTAGTCCCCAGTGAGTCCAGTAGTTCCTAGTGAGTCCAGTAGTCCCCGGTGAGTCCAGTAGTCTCCAGTGAGTCCAGTAGTCCCCAGTGAGTCGATGTCCTCCATCAGACCAATGTCCTCCATCAGACAGATGTCCTCCATCAGACAGATGTCCTCCATCAGACAGATGTCCTCCACCAGACAGATGACCTCCTCCAGACCGTGTGCTCCATCAGACCGATGTCCTCCACCAGACCGATGTCCTCCTCCAGACCAATGTCCTCCACCAGACCGATGTCCTCCACCAGACCGATGTCCTCCACCACCCTAATGGGCCTGCAGTCTGTACCTGTCCACGTTGCTATGGCATCTGTTAGTTTCTCTTTCCTTTGTTTATCTCTACCCCCCCCCCCCCGCTGCATTTAACATAGTCTGCCCCCCCACGCTGCATCTAATGTAGTCTGAAGCCCCGCCCACTGTGTGTCGTTGAATGATTGGCTGGTATCACCTGTCAAGGTGATATTTCAGACAGGAAGTACTCCGGTGATAAGAAAATTCAGCTTTGCAGTATTTACAAACAAAGCCTGTGAGCAACAAACTTTTACAATAATAAAGAAATAATAAAAACTGCGTTGACGTGCAATAAAATAAATAGTCGGCGTTAATTAATTAGTTAACGCGACAATAACACGTTAACTTGCCCAGCCCTAATATATAAATATACATATTCCCACTTGGTGATGTCCAACAGATGCTGGCTCTATGTCAGTGTCTCTCAGCAACAAACACTAACTAATCAACATTAGAAGAAGAAGAAAAAGAAGAAGAAGAATCTCACCTGATGACTGTGGGGTACAGCTCGCCGGTGTAGAGGTACACGGTGGTGAAAGATGCCGAGGTAAAACCTTTACCGAGACACGCCAACACCGTCCTGACTGTCTGCAGGTCTGGGGAGGGGGGGGTGGGGGTACTGAGAGGTACTAGAACTAGAACTAATACTACTAATGTATGTGTTAAAGTCTATTCCTTAAGTGTATTAAAGCTTTTTTCCCCGAACTGCTTGTCAAGAAATTAAGTATTAGTTTTGGAGTTACCTGTGTGTTTTACCTGTGTATTACCTGTGTGTAAGTGTTATCTGTGTGTATTACCTGTGTGTGTTGCCTGTATGTAGTGTTACCTGTGTGTAAGTGTTATCTGTGTGTATTACCTGTGTGTGTTGCCTGTATGTAGTGTTACCTGTGTGTAAGTGTTATCTGTGTGTATTACCTGTGTGTGTTGCCTGTATGTAGTGTTACCTGTGTGTAGTGTTATCTGTGTGAAGTGTTATCTGTGTGTTGCCTGTGTCTAAGTGTTACCTGTGTGTGTTACCTGTGTGTAGTGTTACCTGTGTGTTGCCTGTGTCTAAGTGTTACCTGTGTGTTTTACATGTGTGTAAGTGTTACCTGTGTGTATTACCTGTGTGTAGGTGTTACCTGTGTGTAGTGTTACCTGTGTGTTTTACCTGTGTGTGTTGCCTGTGTGTAGTGTTACCTGTGTGTTTTACCTGTGTGTAAGTGTAACCTGTGTGTAGTGTTACCTGTGTGTTTTACCTGTATGTGTTGCCAGTGTGTAGTGTTACCTGTGTGTAGTGTTACCTTTGTGTTTTACCTGTGTGTAAGTGTAACCTGTGTGTAGTGTTACCTGTGTGTAGTGTTACCTGTGTGTTTTACCTGTATGTGTTGCCAGTGTGTAGTGTTACCTGTGTGTAGTGTTACCTTTGTGTTGCCAGTGTGTAAGTGTTACCTGTGTGTAGTGTTACCTGTGTATAAGTGTAACCGGTGTGTAGTGTTGCCAGTGTGTATTGTTACCTGTGTGTTTTACCTGTATGTGTTGCCAGTGTGTAGTGTTACCTGTGTGTAGCCTGTGTGTAAGTGTTACCTGTGTGTAGTGTTACCTGTGTGTTGCCTGTGTGTAAGTGTTGCCTGTGTGTAAGTGTTACCTGTGTGTTGCCTGTGTGTAAGTGTAACCTGTGTGTAGTGTTACCTGTGTGTAGTGTTACCTGTGTGTTTTACCTGTATGTGTTGCCAGTGTGTAGTGTTACCTGTGTGTAGTGTTACCTTTGTGTTGCCTGTGTGTAAGTGTTACCTGTGTGTAGTGTTACCTGTGTGTAGTGTTACCTGTGTGTTTTACCTGTATGTGTTGCCAGTGTGTAGTGTTACCTGTGTGTAGTGTTACCTGTGTGTTGCCTGTGTGTAAGTGTTACCTGTGTGTAGTGTTACCTGTGTGTTGCCTGTGTGTAAGTGTTACCTGCCGGAACAAAGATGTTGGCAAAGATGATAACTGCCGACAGGAGGAGACAGGTTGCCTGGGAAACCCTCCTCCCCAGGTAACTGAGCATGCCCAGAGCCAACAATTTGGCGGGAATATCGACGGCTCCAAAGATGATCTGCATCAGGTAGATACTAACCTGGAACAGACAACAGCCAATAGGAGGAGAGAAAGGGTTATAGGTGTTAACCCTTGACCTTTGACCCTTCTCTAACTTCTCCATGCGGTGCTTACCGTGATATGACTCACACGCGGACTGGGGGACCGGGGGACTGTGTTAGGGGGGTCTGGGGGACTGTGGGACTGTACGACTGTGGGAATGGGGGACTGTGTGAGAGGGGACTAGGGGACACTGTGCGGGGGGGACTGTGTACGGAGGGTCTGGAGGACTGGGGGACTGTGTGCAGGGGGGACTGTGAGACTGGGGGTTTGGGGGTCTGTGTGCAGGGGGTCTAGGGGACTGGGGGACTGTGTGCGGAGGATCTGGGGGACTGTGTGCGGAGGGTCTGGGGGACTGTGTGCGGAGGGTCTGGGGGACTGTGTGCGCGGGGTCTAGGGGACTGTGTGCGGAGGGTCTGATTGACGAGCACGTCCAAGATTTGGTAAAAATGTGGGAGAAGAAGTCGGTTCTCGGAGCCGCTCTCATCGTGGTGGGCACCAAAGACCAGGCACCCAAGGGTGCTGACCCCTGATGTGTGGTTAGCACTCATAGCATTGATGCTAATCATGTGACTCACCCCAAACTTCTGCAGGTCCATCGCCAAACCGTAGTAAGCAAAACTGGTGGAGAACCTGCAGAGGAAGACGGAGAGTTAACGTCCGACCTGCACTGGATCAGGACGATGTTCAACCACAACGGAAACGGGATCTGAACCTGGATCCTGTTTTAGATTGTTTATTAGTTATCTTTGATCAGGACTTGTCCTTTAATTCCCACATAAAGCAAATTCCAAGGATCGCCTTTTTTCACCTACGTAATATTGCAAAAATCAGGAATATCCTGTCTAAAAATGATGCAGAAAAACTAGTTCATGCATTTGTTACTTCTAGGTTGGATTACTGCAATTCTTTACTATCAGGCTGCTCGAAGACGTCCATAAAAACTCTTCAGCTGATCCAGAATGCTGCAGCACGTGTTCTGACAGGAACCAGGAAAAGAGACCACATCTCTCTTGTTTTAGCTTCTCTGCATTGGCTTCCTGTGAAATCCAGAATAGAATTTAAAATCCTTCTTCTCACCTACAAAGCTCTTCACGGTCAGGCTCCATCTTATCTTAAAGAGCTTATAGTACCTTACAACCCTAGGAGAGCACTACGCTCCCAGAATGCAGGGTTACTGGTGGTTCCTAGAGTCTCTAAAAGTAGAATGGGAGCCAGAGCGTTCAGCTATCAGGCTCCTCTCCTGTAAAACCAGGTTCCAGTCGGGGTCCAGGGACCAGAGCGTTCAGCTATCTGGCTCCTCTCCTGTGGAACCAGGTTCCAGTCGGGGTCCCGGGACCAGAGCCTTCAGGTATCAGGCTCCTCTCCTGTGGAACCAGGTTCCAGTCGGGGTCCCGGGACCAGAGCCTTCAGGTATCAGGCTCCTCTCCCGTGGAACCAGGGTCCAGTCTGGGTCCAGGGACCAGAGCCTTCAGCTATCAGGCTCCTCTCCTGTGGAACCAGGTTCCAGTCTGGGTTCAGGAGGCAGACACCGTCTCCACATTTAAGAGTAGGCTTAAGACTTTCCTCTTTGATAAAGCTTATAGTTAGGACATAGAATTGAATATTGTTAGGGAGTGAGGAGTCGCAGCGTCCGCCTAACTCGGCCCACCTGCTTCTCGTCATAGTTTTCAGATTTATCTATCATATAATCAAGAATATAATAAACTAAAGGGAGACTTGGCATACAGCCCGATCCGGTTGGGGAGAGTTCTAGCCCGACCAGGCTCCTCTCTTTACCCTGTCTCTCTTAGTTATGCTGGAATAGTTTTAGACAGTTGGGGACTGAGCTCCTCTCTCCTCTATCTTTCCATCTTTTCATTTATGTGCATCCATGTCCCAGAAATGCCTGTTACTAACCTAGCTCTGGGGAGTCATTCCCCGGAGTCCTTATGTTCTTTTTTCCCCAGCATGTTCCCTTGGATCAGAGAGGCTCCAAAATCAGGGTAGCAGCTGTCGCCATGGTCCCGCTACACGTTCTGTGATGCCATGTTCAACTGCTACACTGCGGTGTCCTGCTACGTCCTGCTACATCCTGCTACGTCCTACTACGTCCAGCTACGTCCTGCTACGTCCTGCTACGTCCAGCTACGACCTGCTACGTCCTGCAACGTCCTGCTGTGTCCAGCTACGTCCTGCTACGTCCTGCTACGTCCAGCTACGTCCTGCTACGTCCAGCTACGACCTGCTACGTCCTGCTACGTCCTGCTGTGTCCAGCTACGTCCTGCTACGTCCTGCTACGTCCTGCTACGTCCTGCTACGTCCTGCTACGTCCTGCTACGCCCTGCTACGTCCTGCTACGTCCTGCTACGTCCAGCTACGACCTGCTACGTCCTGCAACGTCCTGCTGTGTCCAGCTACGTCCTGCTACGTCCTGCTACGTCCAGCTACGTCCTGCTACGCCCTGCTACGTCCAGCTACGTCCTGCTACGTCCTGCTACGTCCTGCTACGTCCTGCTACATCCTGCTGTGCCTTGTAATGCCCACAGCGTCCTGCTATGCCATGAACTACTACAAAGAACTGCTACAAACTACTAATTTTTTCTATTTTTGTTATTGCCACTCTTCATTAACCCCAACCGGCCCGTCAGACACCACCTACCAAGAGCCTGGGTCTGGGTCTGGGCCTGGGTCTGGGCCTGGGCCTGGGTCTGGGTCTTGGCCTGGGTCTGTCTCTTGTTATGAATTGATACTATAAATAAAATTGAATTGAATTGAATTATTATAATAATAATAATAATAACAACAATAATAATATAATAATTATTATTATTATCATTATTATTATTATTATCATTATTATTATTATTATCATTATTATTATTATTATTATTATCATCACATTATTTATTATAGCTTCTGTATTTATCCTATTTCTGTCTTTGACCTGAATCTGTTAAGACTGTGTTTTACAAGGAGGTGTGTGTAAATGAGCAGGTACATATGTAATGAATATGTAAATGAGGATGTGCATATGTAAAATAATATGTAAATGAGCAAGTACATATGTAAATTAGTAGGTACATATGTAAATGAGCAGGTACACATATAAATCAATATGTAAATATGCAGGTACATATGTAAATGATTATTTGTAAATGAGTCAATCCATATGTAAACGGTTATGTAAATGAGCAGGTACATATGTAAATGATTATGTAAATGAGCAGGTACATATGTAAATGATTATGTAAATGAGCAGGTACATATGTAAATGAGTACATCCATATGTAAATGATTATTTGTAAATGAGTCAATCCATATGTAAACGGTTATGTAAATGAGCAGGTACATATGTAAACGGTTATGTAAATGAACAGGTACATATGTAAATGATTATGTAAATGAGCAGGTACATATGTAAATGATTATGTAAATGAGCAGGTACCAGACGAAGACAAGGCACACCGAGATGCGTCTCATCCCTCGCGTCCTCAGCAGGTCGAACGCCGTCAACGAAGACCGACTCGACTCAATCTCCTTCCTCATGTGGGAGGTCAGGACCTGCAGGTCACATGGTACACAGCTCAGCCTCAGATTGGACGACAGACACACAGACAGACTGACAGACAGGCAGGCAAGCAGACAGGCAGACAGGTGAGAAACAGACAGCAGACAGAAAGGCATGCAGGAGAAAGACAGACAGACAGGTGAGAGACAGACAGACAGACCGACCGACAGAGAGACAGACAGCAGACAGACAGGCAGGCAGGAGAGAGACAGACAGACAGGTGAGAGACAGACAAACAGACCGACCGACAGAGAGACAGACAGCAGACAGACAGGCAGGCAGGAGAGAGACAGACAGACAGACAGACAGGTGAGAGACAGACACGTGAGAGACAGACAGACAGACCGACCGACAGAGAGACACACAGAAAGGCAGGCAGGCAGGCAGGTGAAAGATAGACAGAAAGACAGTTGAGAGACAGACGGAAAGACAGGTGAGAGACAGTTTACCTCCAGGGTTAGCTTGTTGACCATCTCTGGTTTTCCGTTGATTCGAGCAACTCGGTGAAGACTCTTCAACGCCTCATCAGACCGGCGGTTCAGGACCAACCAGCGGGCAGACTCAGAGAACCACCTGACCAATCAGAGAGCAGAACACTCAGAGAACCACCTGACCAATCAGAGAGCAGAATACTCAGAGAACCACCTGACCAATCAGAGAGCCAAACACTCAGAGAACCACCTGACCAATCAGAGAGCAGAACACTCAGAGAACCACCTGACCAATCAGAGAGCAGAACACTCAGAGAACCACCTGACCAATCAGAGAGCAGAATACTCAGAGAACCACCTGACCAATCAGAGAGCAGAACACTCAGAGAACCACCTGACCAATCAGAGAGCAGAACACTCAGAGAACCACCTGACCAATCAGAGAGCAGAATACTCAGAGAACCACCTGACCAATCAGAGAGCAGAACACTCAGAGAACCACCTGACCAATCAGAGAGCAGAACACTCAGAGAACCACCTGACCAATCAGAGAGCAGAATACTCAGAGAACCACCTGACCAATCAGAGAGCCGAACACTCAGAGAACCACCTGACCAATCAGAGAGCCGAACACTCAGAGAACCACCTGACCAATCAGAGAGCAGAATACTCAGAGAACCACCTGACCAATCAGAGAGCCAAACACTCAGAGAACCACCTGACCAATCAGAGAGCAGAACACTCAGAGAACCACCTGACCAATCAGAGAGCAGAACACTCAGAGAACCACCTGACCAATCAGAGAGCAGAATACTCAGAGAACCACCTGACCAATCAGAGAGCCAAACACTCAGAGAACCACCTGACCAATCAGAGAGCAGAACACTCAGAGAACCACCTGACCAATCAGAGAGCAGAACACTCAGAGAACCACCTGACCAATCAGAGAGCAGAACACTCAGAGAACCACCTGACCAATCAGAGAGCAGAACACTCAGAGAAGTACATGACCAATCAGAGAGCCGAACACTCAGAGAACCACCTGACCAATCAGAGAGCCGAACACTCAGAGAACCACCTGACCAATCACAGAGCAGAACACTCAGAGAAGTACATGACCAATCACAGAGCAGAAATATCAGGACCACCCGCCCAATCAGAGAGCAGACAACTCAGCCTCACTGAAACCAAGGCACCAGTGAGCCTTGTTTCCATCCAGGGGGTCAGTGTGGACCTGGTGGAGGAGCAACACTGGAGGGCCCAGAAACACTCCAGCTCTCTACAGGAAGGACCAGGAACACTCCAGCTCTCTACAGGAAGGACCAGGAACACTCCAGCTCTCTACAGGAAGGACCAGGAACACTCCAGCTCTCTACAGGAAGGACCAGGAACACTCCAGCTCTCTACAGGAAGGACCAGGAACACTCCAGCTCTCTACAGGAAGGACCAGGAACACTCCAGCTCTCTACAGGAAGGACCAGGAACACTCCAGCTCTCTACAGGAAGGACCAGGAACACTCCAGCTCTCTACAGGAAGGACCAGTAACACTCCAGCCCTCTACAGGAAGGACCAAGAACACTCCAGCCCTCTACAGGAAGGACCAGGAACACTCCAGCTCTCTACAGGAAGGACCAGGAACACTCCAGCTCTCTACAGGAAGGACCAGTAACACTCCAGCCCTCTACAGGAAGGACCAAGAACACTCCAGCTCTCTACAGGAAGGACCAGGAACACTCCAGCCCTCTACAGGAAGGACCAGGAACACTCCAGCCCTCTACAGGAAGGGTTTTCTGAGGAGGCTGAGGTCCTTCAACACCTGCAGGACGATACTGAGGATGTTTAAGGAGTCTGTGGTGGCCAGTTGCATACTGGGGCAGCAGGGTGAGGGTGGCAAATGCCAACAGACTCAAACTGATCCACAAGGTCACACTCCTTATGTTTATGTATATTTCTACTTGATATTTGTACAATTTGTGCAACTGCAACACAGAATTTCAACAACTATTTTGATTTTGATTGTTATTGCCATGTTATGTGTCAGAACTCCCATGATGCTCCTGCTTAACTGAGCATCAGAGGATCACATGACCTTTACTGACCAGCTGTAGGCAAAGAACAGGAACTGGGGGGCACAGACGACCACCTGCAGCTTCCTCCAGTCTCTCAGCCAATAGGCAAGCCCCGCCAGGATCCCCTGACCAAAGGTGAAGAAGAAGGAGGTGAGCGTGCCCACTAGCGTCCTCTCTCTGGTCGGGATCCACTCCACCTCTGCAGACAGACAGGTTGGCAGACAGGTGAGCAGACACACAGGTGAGCAGACAGACAGGTTGGCAGACAGACAGATGGGCAGACAGACACGCAGAGAGACAGAAAGGCAGGTACTTAGAGAGACTGCATTCAGGATGATGCCAGACACCGCCATCCCACTCAGGAACCTGAAGACGCAGTAGACCGTGTAGGATGGGGAGAGGGCGGAGCTACAACCCAGAATCCCCAGCTGCAGGTAGGACCAGATCAGGATAGACCGCCTCCCAAACCTGAGAGACACATTCAGAGAGACAGAGAGGGAGACAGAGAGAAAGGCAGGCGGGCAAAGAGTGACACAGACCAAGAGACAGAGAGGGAGACAGAGAGGGACAGACAGAGAGGGAGACAGACAGGCAGGCAGGCAGAGAAACAGACAGAGAGGGACAGACAGAGAGGGAGACAGACAGGCAGGCCAAGAGACAGACAAAGAGACAGGCAGGCAGAGAGAGAGACCGACAGAGAGAGACAAACAGTGGCAGCCAGAGAGGAAGACAGAGGGAGAGACAGATCTCATTGGCCTGGATTTAGTTCACACCTATGTCTCATGTGTCTTTTCTAACTTGTGTCTCTCACCCTGTCATTCTGTTCTGTTGTGACAGAGACAGAGAGGGACAGACAGAGAGAGATTGGGGACAGCTCTTAGCTAACTCGACAGAGAGGGACAGACAGAGAGGGACAGGGGACAGCTCTTACCTAACTCGACAGAGAGGGACAGAGGACAGCTCTTAGCTAACTCGACAGAGAGGGACAGACAGAGAGGGACAGACAAAGAGAGACAGGGGACAGCTCTAAGATAACACAACAGAGAGGGACAGACTGAGAGGGACAGGGGACAGTTCTAAGCTAACTCTGGCTGTTTTAAACTGGGTTTTCTTCATTAACTCTGTCCCTTTGTGAAATAAAATGACCTGAAGCAAAAGGACATGAAGACGCCACCAGGACATGGAGACACCACTAGGACATGAAGACGCCACTAGGACCTGAAGATATAAAGACACCACTAGGACATTAAAACACGACTAAAGCACATGAAGACACAACTAGGACATGAAGACGCCACTAGGACATGAAGACACCACTAGCACATGAAGACACCACTAGGGCATGAAAAAGCCACTAGGACATTAAGACAACACTAGGACATGAAGACGCCACTAGAACATGAAGAAGCCACTAGGACACTAAGACACCACTAGGCCATGAAGACACCACTAGGACATGAAGACGCCACTAGGACATGAGAGTCTCACCTGTCTGAGAGGCCGCCGTAGATGACGGCGCCGGACAACACGCCGCCCATGTAGATGGTCTGGATCATCTGCTTCAGAGGACGCAGAGAACACACCAGCTCCCACTGAGAGACAGACCGGTTCAGAGAGACAGACAGTGAGAGAGACAGGTTCAGAGAGACAGACAACAGACAGAGTGAGAGACAGACAGGTTCAGAGAGACAAACAGGGAGAGAGACAGACAACAGACAGAGAGACAGACGGGGAGATATTCAATCCAATCCACTTTATTTCTATAGCACATGTTACAAACACAAAGTTACCAAAGTGCTGCACAGAAAAGTCAAACATACAAAACAATTGATGTAAAATATTGTAAAAACAAAATAAGAGCATCGGGTTTAAAAAAATTAAAAAATAGATAAAATGAATAAATACTAAAATACAGTAAAACAATAAGAGACATCAAAGGACCACACAACTCACATGGAGTTAAAAGCCAAAGAATCAAAATGTGTCTTAAGACGAGACTGTTGGGGCTGTTGGGACATGGAGGGGCTGTTGGGACATGGAGGGACTGTTGGGAGTGTTGGGGCTGTTGGGACATGGAGGGGCTGTTGGGACATGGAGGGACTGTTGGGGCTGTTGGGACGTGGAGGGGCTGTTGGGGCTGTTGGGGCTGTTGGAACATGGAGGGGCTGTTGGGACATGGAGGGACTGTTGGGACATGGAGGAACTGTTGGGGCATTTTGGGGCTGTTGGGACATGGAGGGGCTGTTGGGACATGGAGGAGCTGTTGGGGCTGTTGGGACATGGAGGGACTGTTGGGACATGGAGGAGCTGTTGGGGCTGTTGGGACATGGAGGGACTGTTGGGACATGGAGGAGCTGTTGGGACATGGAGGGGCTGTTGGGACATGGGGGGGGCTGTTGGGGCTGTTGGGACATGGGGGGGCAGAGCGTTCCAGAGTTTAGGTCCAACCACAGAAAAGGCCCTGTCCCCCCCGAGTTGTAAGTCTTGTCTTGGGGACCACAAGCTGGAGCTGGCTCTCTGGATCAGGTCCGAGATATATGTTGGGGGGGCCGGTCCATTCACAGCTTTAAAAACAAACTATAAAATCTTAAAATCAATCCTGAAACGTACAGGAAGCCATGCAATGAGGCAAGAACTGGACTTATATGAAGTTATATGGAGTTATATGGAGTTATATGAAGTTATCTGGAGTTATATGGAGTTATATGGAGTTATATGGAGTTATATGGAGTTATATGAAGTTATATGGAGTTATATGGAGTTATATGAAGTTATATGGAGTTATATGGAGTTATATGGAGTTATATGAAGTTATATGGAGTTATCTGGAGTTATGTGAAGTTATATGGAGTTATATGGAGTTATATGGAGTTATATGAAGTTATATGGAGTTATCTGGAGTTATGTGAAGTTATATGGAGTTATATGGAGTTATATGGAGTTATACTGAGTTATATGAAGTTATATGGAGTTATATGAAGTAATATGGAGTTATATGGAGTTATATGAAGTTATATGAAGTTATAAGAAGTTATATGGAGTTATATGAAGTTATATGGAGTTATATGAAGTTATATGGAGTTATATGGAGTTATGTGAAGTTATATGGAGTTATATGGAGTTATATGGAGTTATATGAAGTTATATGGGGTTATATGGAGTTATATGAAGTTATATGGAGTTATATGGAGTTATATGAAGTTATATGGAGTTATATGGAGTTATATGGAGTTATATGGAGTTATGTGAAGTTATATGGAGTTATATGAAGTTATATGGAGTTATATGGAGTTATATGGGGTTATATGGAGTTATATGGAGTTATATGAAGTTATATGAAGTTATATGGAGTTATATGGAGTTATATGGAGTTATATGAAGTTATATGGGGTTATATGGAGTTATATGGAGTTATATGGAGTTATATGAAGTTATATGGGGTTATATGGAGTTATATGGGGTTATATGGAGTTATATGAAGTTATATGGGGTTATATGGAGTTATATGGGGTTATATGGAGTTATATGAAGTTATATGAAGTTATATGGAGTTATATGGAGTTATATGGAGTTATATGAAGTTATATGGGGTTATATGGAGTTATATGGAGTTATATGGAGTTATATGAAGTTATATGGGGTTATATGGAGTTATATGGGGTTATATGGAGTTATATGAAGTTATATGGGGTTATATGGAGTTATTTGGAGTTATATGAAGTTATATGGGGTTATATGGAGTTATATGAAGTTATATGAAGTTATATGGAGTTATATGAAGTTATATGAAGTTATATGGAGTTTTATGAGCGCGCCTTTTGGTTCCAGTTAAAAGACGTGCTGCAGAAGTTTGGACTAACTGTAAGCGTGAAAGTGCTTTGTGATTAATATTGATATAAAGTGACCTTTTACGTAACCTGATGTATAGATTTATGTGTAGGGTGTCTGAGTCAGAAAATGACATCATCTCTGTTTTGGCGAACCCTGTACGTAGTTCTGTCAGATTCTCCTCCAGATTGTGGAACCATTGGCGAACATGTCTGTATACTAGACACTGAACATTGTGGAAGGCTTTATTTTAATTTTATTTTTGTGTATTTTGTATTTTTGTGTTTGTATATGTTCTTATTCTGATATGGATCCCCCTGGGTCTGAAATAAAGTTTATTATATTATTATACATTACAGTCTCTAAACGAGAAGAAATAAAAGCATGTGTAGCTTGTTCAAAACTGTTAAAAGACAAAAACGGTTTAACTTTAGCTAAAAGGCGAAGATGATAAAAACTAGATTTCACAACTGCATTTATTTGTTTGTCAAGTTTAAAATCACTGTCTATTTTTACCCCAAGGTCAGTTACAACAGGATGCACAAAATCATTGAGGGGGCCCAAGTTTATCATAGAGTTAGTGGGGCCAAACGGCATGATCTCAGTTTTACTCTCATTTAGTTTAAAAAAATGTTGGGCTAACCACGCTTTGACGACATTTAAACAGTCGAGTAGGGGTGTCAGGGGGCTGCCTTCCTGCTTTTTGATCTTTATATAAATCTGACAATCATCAGCATAAAGATGATAGGAGATGCGATGCATTTTAAAGACTATTCCAAGTGGAAGGAGGTACAGTGCCAAAAGAATAGGACCAAGAATAGATCCCTGAGGGACTCCACAGTTAAGAGGCACAGTTGATGAGGTAGAGTCCCCCATTTTAACAAAGAAGCATCTCCCTGAAAGATATGACTGGAACCATTTGAAGGCAGTCCCCCTGACTCCCACACAGCTTTCCAAGCGACATAATAGAATTGTGTGGTCAACTGTGTCGAAAGCAGCAGTGAGATCTAAAAGCACTAAAATGGCTGAATCACCAGAATTCGTTATTAAAAAAAGGTCATTAAAAACCTTTAAAAGTGCTATGAAATGCTTTAAAACCTGACTGAAAAATATCTAAAGTGCCATGTGCCTCCAAAAAAAACTGTAGCTGCATAAATACACATTTTTCCAAAAGTTTTGATAAAAAAGGAAGCTTTAAAATAGGGCAATAATTTGAAACATTTGTGGTGTCAAGTCCAGCTTTCTTAATCAATGGCTCCATCACTGCTTTTTTACAAAAAGTAGGCACAACTCCAGAAGACAGGCTACTATTTATAATTTACTCAACATGAGAGCCAATCGTTTCCCATACATCCTTAAAAAGGTTTTGGGGGACAGGGTCTGTGGGGGATGTGGAGGGTTTAATTTGATTGATGACCTTTGTAAGAGACGGCAGTGAAACTGGCTCAAACTGACTCAAAAAATAGCTGAGCAGTGCATGTTTAAGGAGACGCTTAAAAAAGGGGGGGGAATATATTGGCTCGGATATTTGAAACTTTACTGTTAAAAAAGTCCAAAAACTTCTCACAAGTATCAGGTGACATTTCAATAGAGGTGGATTGTGGAGGGTTCAACACAGACCCAATGGTTTTAGAAAGAACAATTGTTGGCATTTTGAGAAACTATGTCTGAAAAATATTGTGTTTGTTTAGCTTTAACAATTTTTTTATAGTTTCTCCAGCTGTCGTGTAAAATCTGATAAGACACCTGCAGCCCATCGTGTTTCCACCGGCGCTCTGCCCTTCTACACTCTGGCCTGGGTCACGCCTGGCTTCACAGTGCCATGGCTCAGGCTTTGGTCTAGGGCGCATGGCTCTTAGTGGAGCTCCAGGGTCCAGGAACTCAGAACAGGTGGACAGAAAAACGTTTGCACATGAGCAGCAAAACAAGAAGAAAAACAGGAGGTGTCGGGCTTAAGAGTGCGGCCATGACGCACGGGAGCAAACATGACAGGACAATGATCCGAAAAAATAGCATCAGACACTAAAACATTCTCAATAGGCAGCCCATAGGACAGTACAAGATCCAATAAATGGCCATGTATTTGTATGGATCCTGCAACATGTTGAGTTAAATTAAAACCATCAATCAAATCTAAAAACCTTTCGCCATAGCCTTTTGAAGGGCAACAGACGTCTACGTTAAAATCACCAACAATTAAAATCGCATCATAATTTGTCCTTACAACCGCAATAAAATCAGAAAAGTCTTTATTAAAGTCATGAGAACCGGATTACGCGCATCCAGTTCAAAGCAACTTAGCTCAAATGAGGTAAAAGCCATCGACAATTACTTACAATGTAAGCGACTTTTTAATATTGTGTCAATACCTCCTCCACGTCCAGTCGGACGCCGTGTGTTGATAAAAGCACACTCGGGAGGGAACAGTTCTGAAAAGGCAGTGGACTCACCCAGATTAATCCATGTTTCTGTAATAAAGAATAAATCCAATGAATGCGCATTGAAGAAGTCCTTCAGAATAAACAACTTTTTCATCACGGATCTTGCATTCACAAGCGCACACCTAGCTGAAGCCTGGACGCGGTTAGCTGCCGAAGCTACCCGTCTTAGCGGCTGGAGATGGCCGGGTTCACTCCACGTAGCCGAGGTCGGTAATGGCGCACAGCAAGACACTCGTCCAGTTGACCAACAACAGGGACCAAAAAGCTGCCAGCAGGAGCGGAGATGCGCCGAGATATCAGCCGGTAAAAAGCCTCATATTCTTGAGGGATACCTGCGTTGGACCACGCCAAATCTGGAGAGAGTGCTAGCCAGGATTTCAGCCTGCCTAGCCTGCCGCTGGACAGTCCTCTGCGCCGGTGTTTCCTAGGAAGCAGGGCCTTCAGGTGCTTGTATGTCAGCCAGGTAAGAGGGACGGGAATTTGAAGATATTATTGTTATATTCAGCACATTAGTTGGTTGGTGGACACCTGGGTTCCTTAGTTGGTTGGTGGACACCTGGGTTCCTTAGTTGGTTGGTGGACACCTGGGTTCCTTAGTTGGTTGGTGGACACCTAGCTGATACCATTGACTCCTCTTTCTCTGATTTACTTTACAATAAACAATGAATTGGCATTTTAACCTGCACATGCATGAAAACACTACTTTCACAAACAACACGACATTGTGACATGTTTTTCCTGCTCTTCTCTCCCAGGAACTTTACAAGTTATTAAAATAACATGTAAAGTTCCCGGGAGAATACTTACATCTCAACTACACAATTGTCTCAAAAGAAATGTCAAAGGCAAGTGCTTGCCCCGCTTTTGTGGTTCCTTTTTTTTTGGTTTATAAATAAAAACTTAGTTTCAAACATTGAGATGAACAGGGAGACAGACAGGTTTAGAGAGACAGACAAAAGACAGAGAGAGACAGAAGGTTCAGAGAGACAGATTCAGAGAGACAGACAAAAGAAATTAGAGAGACAGACAGGTTTAGAGAGACAGACAAAAGAAATTAGAGAGACAGACAGGTTTAGAGAGACAGATTCAGAGAGACAGACAACAGACAGAGAGAGACAGAAGGTTCAGAGAGACAGATTCAGAGAGACAGACAAAAGAAAGTAGAGAGACAGACAGGGAGACAGAAAGTCACCACAACCTGTGTCGTGGTTACCTCGGAGACGGTGGTGGCGAGGAACTCGGAGGTGTCGAACGTCCACCCGTCCAAACATCCCTCGGTCTGCAGTGCGCTAACGTTAGCGGAGCTGTTAGCATCTAGCAGCCGCCACTGGGGCTCCACAAACCTGGACAACAACACAAACCGGAAGTGAGTCACTTCACGTACCTGGACAACAACAGCACAAACAGGAAGTGAGTCACTTCACGTACCTGGACAACAACAACAAAAACAGGAAGTGAATCACAGGAAGTTACATCATCAACACAAAGCCAGGTTACCTCCTGCAGCGGTCCAGTCTAGTTCCTGAAGAGTCGAGAGGGATGAATGCTTTCAGCAGCTGCTTCTCATCCACCTGCAACAACCAATCAGGTTCATCCATCTTACAAACCAATCAGGTTCATTCTTTTTACAGACCAATCAGGTTTATCCACCCAAAGAGACCAGAGGAACACCAACCAGGGGAACACCAACCAGGGGAACACCCACCAGGGGAACACCCACCAGGGGAACACCAACCAATACTGACCAGAGGAACCATTACTGACCAGAGGAACACCAACCAGAGGAACACTAACCAATACTGACCAGAGGAACACCAACCAGGGAAACACCAACCAGGGGAACACCAACCAGGGTAACACCAACCAGAGGAACACCCACCAGGGGAACACCAACCAGAGGAATACCAACCAATACTGACCAGAGGAACCATTAGTGACCAGAGGAACACCAACCAGAGGAACACTAACCAATGCTTATCAGAGCAACACCAACCAGGGGAACACCAACCACGGTAACACCAACAAGAGGAACACCAACCAGGGGAACACCAACCAGGGGAACACCAACCAATGCTGACCAGAGGAACACCAACCAGAGGAACACCAACCAATGCTGACCAGAGGAACACCAACCAACTGATGCTAACTAGAGGAACACCAACCAGAGGAACACCAACCAACTGATGCTGACCAGAGGAACACCAACCAGAGGAACACCAACCGATGCTGACCAGAGGATCATCAAACAATGCTGACCAGAGAAACACCAACCAGAGGAACACTAACCAATGCTGATCAGAGGAACACCAACCCGGGAACACCAACCAGGGGAACACCAACCGATGCTGACCAGAGGAACACCCACCAGGGGAACACCAACCATTGCTGACCAGAGGAACACCAACCAGAGGAACACCAACCGATGCTGACCAGAGGAACACCAACCAGGGGAACACCAAAAATGCTGACCAGAGGAACACCAACCAATGCTGACCAGAGGAACACCAACCAGAGAAACATCAACCAGAGGA
The DNA here is from genome assembly GCF_008692095.1 of Etheostoma spectabile. Classification (NCBI taxonomy): domain Eukaryota; kingdom Metazoa; phylum Chordata; class Actinopteri; order Perciformes; family Percidae; genus Etheostoma; species Etheostoma spectabile. Next base: position 55,750 of record NW_022603456.1, read on the forward strand.
ACACCATCCGATGCTGACCAGAGGAACACCAACCACAGGAACACCAACCAATGCTGACCAGAAGAACATCAACCAATGCTGACCAGAGGAACACCAACCAGAGGAACACCAACCAATGCTGACCAGAGGAAGATCAACCAAAGGAACACCAACCAATACTGACCAGAGGAACCAATACTGACCAGAGGAACACCAACCAGAGGAGCACTAACCAATGCTGATCAGAGCAACTAGGTAACTAGGGTAACACCAACAAGAGGAACAGCAACCAGGGAAACGCCAACAAGAGGAACACCAACCAGGGGAAAACCAACCAATGCTGACCAAAGGAACACCAACCAGAGGAACACCAACCGATGCTGACCAGAGGAACACCAACCAGGGGAACACCAACCAATGCTGACCAGAGGAACATCAACCAGAGGAACACCAACCGATGCTGACCAGAGGAACACCAGCCAACTGATGCTGACCAGAGGAACACCAACCAGAGGAACACCAACCAGGGGAACACCAACAAATTCTGACCAGAGGAACACCAACCAATGCTGACCAGAGGAACACCAACCAGAGGAAAACCAACTGATGCTGACCAGGGGAACACCAACTAGGGGAACACCAACCAGAGGAACACCAACCAGGGGAATACCTACCAGAGGAACACCAACCTAAGGAACACCAACCAGGGGAACACCAACCAGAGGAACACCAACCAGGGGAACACCAACCAGAGGAATACCAACCTAAGGAACACCAACCAGGGGAACACCAACCAGAGGAACACCAACTAGGGGAACACCAACCAGAGGAACACCAACCAGGGGATCACCAACCGATGCTGACCAGAGGAACACCAACCCAAGGAACACCAGCCAGAGGAACACTAACCAGGGGAACACCAAGCAGAGGAACACTAACCAGAGGAACACCAACCAATGCTGACCAGAGGAACACCAACCAGAGAAACACCAACCGATGCTGACCAGAGGAATACCAACCAGGGGAACACCAACCAGAGGAACACCAACCGATGCTGACCAGAGGAACACCAACCAGGGTTACACCAGCAAATGCTGACCAGAGGAACACCAACCAATGCTGACCAGAGGAACAGCAACCAATGCTGACCAGAGGAACACAAACCAGAGGAAAACCAACTGATGCTGACATGGGGGATCACCAACTAGGGGAACACCAACCAGAGGAACACCAACCAGGGGAATACCAACCAGAGGTACACCAACCTAAGGAACACCAACCAGGGGAACACCAACCAGAGGAACACCAACCAGGGGAACACCAACCAGAGGAATACCAACCTAAGGAACACCAACCAGGGGAACACCAACCAGGGGAACACCAACTAGGGGAACCCCAACCAGAGGAACACCAACCAGGGGAACACCAACCGATGCTGACCAGAGGAACACCAACCAGGGGAACACCAAGCAGAGGAACACTAATCAGAGGAACACCAACCAATGCTGACCAGAGGAACACCAACCAGAGGAACACCAACCAGAGGAACACCCACCAGGGGAACACCAACCAGAGGAATACCAACCAATACTGACCAGAGGAACCATTACTGACCAGAGGAACACCAACCAGAGGAACACTAACCAATGCTTATCAGAGCAACACCAACCAGGGGAACACCAACCAGGGTAACACCAACAAGAGGAACACCAACCAGGGGAACGCCAACAAGAGGAACACCAACCAGGGAACACCAACCAATGCTGACCAGAGGAACACCAACCAGAGGAACACCAACCAATGCTGACCAGAGGAACACCAACCAACTGATGCTGACCAGAGGAACACCAACCAGAGGAACACCAACCAACTGATGCTGACCAGAGGATCATCAACCAATGCTGACCAGAGAAACACTAACCAGAGGAACACTAACCAATGCTGATCAGAGGAACACCAACAAGGGGAACACCAACCAGGGGAACACCAACCGATGCTGACCAGAGGAACACCAACCAGGGGAACACCAAGCAGAGGAACACTAATCAGAGGAACACCAACCAATGCTGACCAGAGGAACACCAACCAGAGGAACACCAACCAGAGGAACACCCACCAGGGGAACACCAACCAGAGGAATACCAACCAATACTGACCAGAGGAACCATTACTGACCAGAGGAACACCAACCAGAGGAACACTAACCAATGCTTATCAGAGCAACACCAACCAGGGGAACACAACCAGGGTAACACCACAAGAGGAACACCAACCAGGGAAACGCCAACAAGAGGAACACACCACCAGGGGAACACCAACCAATGCTGACCAGAGGAACACCAACCAGAGGAACACCAACCAATGCTGACCAGAGGAACACCAACCACTGATGCTGACCAGAGGAACACCAACCAGAGGAACACCAACCAACTGATGCTGACCAGAGGTCATCAACCAAGCTGACCAGAGGAACACCAACCAGAGGAACATCAACCAATGCTGACCAGAGAAACACCAACCAGAGGAACACTAACCAATGCTGATCAGAGGAACACCAACAAGGGGAACACCAACCAGGGGAACACCAACCGATGCTGACCAGAGGAACACCCACCAGGGGAACACCAACCATTGCTGACCAGAGGAACACCAACCAGAGGAACACCAACCGATGCTGACCAGAGGAACACCAACCAGGGGAACACCAACCAGGGGAACACCAAGCAGAGGGACACTAATCAGAGGAACACCAACCAATGCTGACCAGAGGAACACCAACCAGAGGAACACCAACCGATGCTGACCAGAGGAATACCAACCAGGGGAACACCAACCGATGCTGACCAGAGGAATACCAACCAGGGGAACACCAACCAGGGGAACACCAACCAGAGGAACACCAACCAGAGGAACACCAATCAAGGGAACACCAACCAGAGGAACACCAACCAGGGGAACACCAACCGATGCAGACCAGTGTGGACCAGTAAACATGACGAAGCGCAGCGTCGTATTCAATGCTTTGTGTTTTTAACATTACAGATGTACATGTTGGACTCGGTCTGCGAGGACATATGAAATAAATATGAAAGGTTACCTGGTGGAGAGACAAGTTGTAGAGGCTGTGATTGGCCGGCAGGCTGTAGAGGCTGTGATTGGCCGGCAGGCGGCAGTGGTGGGCGGGGATTCCTGAGACAAAGTTGTTGAGCAAGTTCTGACTTGCCATCAACAGACCTGGTAAACTGATCAGAGTCACGTGAAGCCACTGGTACCTGCCGAACCCCCCCACCTAGGGGGGGGAGGGGGGAGAACACCATTATCAGACACCAGCAACTACCAGCGTGATACTTGAGACAGTAATCAGAGTAATCAGAGTACATGAGACAGTAATCAGAGTAATCAGAGTACATTAGACAGTAATCAGAGTAATCAGAGTACATGAGACAGAAATCAGAGTAATCAGAGTACATGAGACAGTAATCAGAGTAATCAGAGTACATGAGACAGTAATCAGAGTAATCAGAGTACATGAGACAGAAATCAGAGTTATCAGAGTAAATGAGGCAGTAATCAGAGTACATGAGACAGAAATCAGTTATCAGAGTACATGAGGCAGTAATCAGAGTACATGAGACAGAAATCAGAGTTATCAGAGTACATGAGGCAGTAATCAGAGTACATGAGACAGTAATCAGAGTACATGGAGTACTAGTACCTCCTGCAGCAGGTCAGCAAAGCCCATCTTCTCTTCAGTCTGATTTCTTATTTTGTTTTGATATTTTTGTTTTAAAACTTTAACTTTAACAAATGTTAGTGTAGCGTTCTTCTTCTCAGCTTCTCCTCCTCCGATGAGACAGTCCATCCACAGGTGGTCAGTTATTATTAATAATATCTATTATTATTATTAATAATATAAATTATAAAAAATATCTATTATTATTAATATCTAATAATGATTTCCATCAGAAATAACCTGAAAACAAAAAGAACTACATTAGAATTGTAATACTCCAGACTCTAAAACTATTCCCAACTCTAAAATGAGTCCAGACTCCAAAACTATTCCAGACTCCAAAACTATTCCAGACTCTAAAACTATGCCCGACTCTAAAACTATTCCCAACTCTAAAACTATGCCCGACTCTAAAACTATTCCCAACTCTAAAACTATTCCCAACTCTAAAACTATGCCCGACTCTAAAACTATTCCCAACTCTAAAACTATGCCCGACTCTAAAACTATTCCAGACTTTAAAACTATTCCAGACTTTAAAACTATTCCAGACTCTAAAACTATTCCAGACTCTAAAACTATTCCAGACTCTAAAACTATTCCAGACTTTAAAACTATTCCCGACTCTAAAACTATTCCAGACTCTAAAACTATTCCAGACTTTAACACTATTCCAGACTTTAACACTATTCCAGACTCTAAAACTATTCCAGACTCTAAAACTATTCCAGACTCTAAAACTATTCCAGACTTTAAACTATTCCAGACTCTGAAACTATTCCAGATTTAAAGCTAATCCAGACTTAAAACTAATCCAGACTTAAAACTATTTCCAACTCTAAAATGTCGTGTGTGTTTGTGTGTGTGTGTGTGTGCGTGTTTGTGTGCACGTGTGTGTTTGCGTGTGTGCGTGTGCATGTGTGTGTGTGCGGTGTGTGCGTGTTGTGTGTGCGTATGCGTGCATGTGCGTGTGTATGCGTGTGTGTGCGTGCATATGCATGTGTGTGTGTGTGTGTGTGTGCTGGTTGGTTGTGTGTGTGTGTGTGCGCGTGTGTGCATATGCGCGTGTGTGTGTGTGCGTGCGTGTGTGTGTGTGCGTGCATATGCGCATGTGTGCGTGTGTTGTGTGTGTTGGTTGGTGTGTGTGTGTGTGTGTTTTTGTTGGTGGTGTGTGTGTGTGGTGTGTGTGTTTGTTGGTTTGTGTGTGTGTGTGTTGTGTGGTGTGTGGTGTGTGTGTGGTGTGTGTGTGTGTGTTTGTGTCTAAAGTATTCCAAACTCTAACATAATATTTCCATCAACTGTCCAACAGGACGTCCTGTTGTGCCAGCCCTCTTTGAAACATTGACACGTTTATTTCTCATACAGTCATAACACAGAATTGGTTTAAATGTGAACTGTAAAAAGGTGAAACATCAATATACACATGTTGAAATAATATATAGAAATTTAGTTAGTAAATAAGAACAATAATTATTATTACTATGATGCAGAAGTGTTGGGTCGTGGTTTAAATGTGAACTGTAAAAAGGTGAAAAGTTTGCATGGAGTCTGGTGAGAGCTCTTAAGGGATTACAGCAGCTGAATGAAACACAACAAACAGGATGTTCTTTGTAAAATGTTAGAAAACATACTTACAGTCAGACGGACGAACATGTGGATGGAGAGATGGAGATGGACGGATGGACGGAGAGACCAAAGTGTGGAGCAGCAGACACAGATGGCTGACCGTTGTTGAGTGGTGGAGAGACTGAATCTGTTTTACTGCTTAACAATCGCTTGTTTTCAGTTAATGGTTAAACGTAATCTCTCCCTCTCTCCCTCCCTCTCTCTCTTTCTCTCTCTCACCCTCCCTCTCTCTCTCTCTCACTCTCTCTCTTTCTCTCTCTCACCCTCTCTCTCTCTCTCTCACTCACACTCTCTCCTCTCTCTCCCGTCCGCTCTCACCCTCTCCCTCTCTCTCCCTCTCTCTCTCACCCTCTCTCTCCCTCCCTCTCCTCTCTTTCTCTCTCACCACCCTCTCTCTCTCTCTCTCTCTCTCCGTCTCTCTCACCCTCTCTCTCTCCCTCTCCCTGTCTCTCTCCCCTTCTCTCCCTCTCCCTCTCTCTCTCTCTCTCCTGCAGACGGCGTATAGACCGTCTGCAGACGGCGTGCAGACGGCGTGCAGGTTGTGACTCGTGATGAACTCGTCCCGTGTGTTTTTGTGTCCTCGCTGCTCGCTGAGTCGCTTCAGATTCAAACAACAAACGACTCAGCGGGCAGCGGACCAGCTGAAGAACACACACACACACACACACACACACACACACACACACACATAAAAACAAACACACGCACAGAAACAAACACACATGCACAGAAACAAATGCACACACATGCACACACACCCACGTAGACATTTGCACTCACGCACAGACACACACACACACCCACACACACGTATAGACATTTACATTCACGCACACACACATACGCGCAAACACACACGTATGGGGTGGTGATGGCGCAGTGGATATGTTCGATTCCCACTGCGCTACATCAACCCCTGAGTCCCTGAGCCAGGCATTAACCCCTCGTTACCCCAGAGGAGTGGGACCTCTGACACATAGAACAGCTGTTGGTCGGCTGGATGATGTCAAGTTATGTGATGTAACACACACAGACATATACACACAAACACACACACAGATATATACACACACACACACACACGTATAGACACACACACACACACACACACACACGTATATATACACTCTCTCTCTCACACACACAAAGACGTTTACACACAAACACACAGACATACACACACACACGTGTAGACATATACACACAAACACACGTATAGACATATACACACACACCCACACAAACACACGCACACACGTATAGACATACATGAATAGAAAATAGAGTCAAGACATTGACGAGGTTAGAAATAATGATTTTGATTGATAAGAATTTTTTCATCAAACTTTGCTTTGGTCAAAGAATCCTCCGTCTGCAGCAGGTCCAGCGTTGCAGACCTTTGGCCTTCTAGCTGTTAATCTGTTGAGGTCATCTGGAGAATGCCCCCCCACGCTTCCAGAAGCAGCTCCACCAGTGGGATTGGTTTGATGGGCACTTCCGGTCCCATACGGTCAAGCTGCTCCCAAACAGCTCCATGGGTTCAGGTCTGGGGACTGCCTGGCCCTCCATTACCGATAGAAGACCAGCTGCCTGCTTCTGCTCTAAATAGTTCTTCACCATGTGGAGGTGTTCAGGGTCCTGGTCTTGTTGTAGGATGAAACTGGCTCCAATCAACGCGCTGTCCACTGGGTATGGCATGGCGTTGCTTGATGGAGTGCTAGCCTTCCTTATTCAGAATCCTTTGACCCTGAACACATCTCACCTTACCAGGACCAAAGCACCCCCAGACCATCATGTTACCTCCACCATGCTGAACAGATGGCCTCAGCCATTCTTCCAGCATCTTTCATTTGTTCTGCGTCTCACAAACTTTCTCTTTGGGATCCAACACCTCAAACTTGGATTCATCCGTCCACACCTCTTTTTTCAGTCTTCCTCTGTCCAATGTCTGTGTTCTTTTGCCCATCTTCATCTTTTTCTTTATTGGCCGCTCTCAGATATGGCTTTTTCTTTGCCCCTCTGCCCTGAAGCCCAGAATCCTGCAGCCGCCTCTTCACTGGAGATGTTGACCCTGGTGTTTAGCGGGTACTATTTAATGAAGATGCCATTTGGGGACCTGTGAGGCGTCTGGTTCTCAAACTAGAGACTTTAGGAAATCTTCAGTTTCTTAGCAATGTCTCCATGGAATAGCCTTCATTTCTAAGGACAAGTAGACTGTCGAGTTCCAGATGAAAGTTCTCTTTTCTGGCCATTTGGAGCGTTAATTGACCCCACAAATGTGATGCTCCAGAAACTCAATCTGCTCAAAGGAAGGTCATTTTGGAGCTTCTGGAACGACCTAAACTGTTTCCAGATGTGTGAACATGATTGCACGAGGGTTTTCTAATCATCAATGAGCCTTCTGAGCCAATGAGCAAACACATTGGACCATTAGACCACTGAGTGGTAGTTTGAGGAGATGGGCCTCTATCCACCTATGGAGATGTTCACCAACAACCAACATCTGCAGCTAGAATATCATTTACCACATTAGCAATGTGAGAGTGGATTTCTTCAAAGTTAAGACTAGTTTAAGTTTCTTTTTACACACACACACACACAACACACACACACACACACACACACACACACACACACACACAACACACACACACACACACACAGAGAAATGTTTGAGTCTGTCTGCCTGTCTGTCTCTAGCCTGGACACACACAAGCTCTGTCTCTGTCTCTCTCTCTCACACACACACACAC
>NW_022603457.1:0-20093 GCF_008692095.1 Etheostoma spectabile
ATAGGAGACGAAATGTCTTTGGAGCAGCTTCAACCAAGTTTTCAGTTCTGACAGTCATTATGGTTCTTAGAGATGCCAACGCCAAGTGGACAGCCATCAACCATTCTCAACAGTAACCCATTTCACCACTCCACAAAGTAATAGTTGGGTTTCCCTGTTGTTAATCAGAACTTAAGACGTCTTCAGAGAGAGACAAAACGTCTTTAGAGCACCTTTAAAGCAAGTCAAGTGGTAAGAAGACATAGTTCTCCACTTCAAACCATAAGTCTGATTCCACTGGGGATTGAACCCAGGACCTTCTGCGTGTAAAGCAGACATGATAACTATTACACTATGGAATTCTTTAATACTGTATCTTTAACATGATCAGAACCATACTGTAATAAAATGGATGGAGGTCAGGTTCTAAGAAGTGAAACCAATGCAAAAGCACTAAAGAAGTCTTTCAGATAGACAATATGTCTTTGGAGCAGGTTTTTTTTTATTGTCAAGTGTCTTTCACTCTCCCTTTTTAAGACTTTTCAAGGGACGCCTGCAAGACGTAACAGGACATAGTTCTTACTTTAACACCTTAAGTCTGATTCACTGGGGATTGAACCCAGGACCTTCTGCGTGTAAAGCGGACATGATAACTACTACACTATTGAGACCTCTGTGATACGCTTTTTCTTTACATATCTGCATATAATGTGACCTTACCCATAGACTGTAGCATTAGCTGTACTGTAGTACCGTCGCGATGCCATGTTCATCTCTGCTACGCTCCGCGGTGCCCCTCTACGTCCTGCTGTGCCTTGTAATGCCCACAGTGTCCTGCTATGCCATGAACTATTACAAAGAACTGCTACAAATACTATTTTTTTCTTTTTTTTTTTATTTTTGTTATTTCCACTCTTTATTCTAACCCCACCCGTCAGACCCGCCTACCAAGAGATCCTGGTCTGTCCGAGGTTTCTGTCTAAAAGGAAGTTTTTCCTCGCCACTGTCGCACTGTTGCTTGCTCTGGACGAAACTACTAGAACTGTTGGGTCCTGGTAAATTCTGGAGTGTGGTCTAGACCTACTCTATCTGTAAAGTGTCTCGAGATAACTCTTGTTATGAATTGATACTATAAATAAAATTGAATTGAATTTAATTGAAAATGCATGTGCAAAAACACAATCTATGATCAATACAATTAATGTCTATTGTATAAGGCATACCTGACACATCTAAAATAATGAAGTTAGCTGATGATAGTGTTTCTTTTGTCATTGTGTTTATGATTGACTAAATGGTTCCTTTTGAAGAGAACGTGTGTTAGTGTTTTGGAATAATTATTTGATTTGAAACATGTTTGCAGTGTTTTGTTAGACATAGTGTGTGTGTTAGTGTATTATTGTATTGTGAAAATTAGTTTTGGAGTTCATTTACAATGTGTGATTTGAGCATGAAATTAACTGTTTTGCCAGTTGTGTGTTTTGGGTGTGTTGGTGTGTTAAGAGTTTTAGGAAAACTTGTTAAATGTATTGAAAAATTTGTCATAGGAATTGTAAAAAACTGTAATAGTATAGCTTACACATGCGGATGCAGTGCTAACTGTGTTAATAATTTTGGAAATTTGTTAAAAGTATTGAAAAATCTGTCATAGCAATTGTAAAAAACTGTAACTCCCTTTCATACAGTAGATGAGATTTGGATACTTTCTCAGACTGTGAAGGTAACCACATGGTGAAGCCCCAGCCATTGTTTTGCTGCACCATAAGCATATCCAACATATGGTGTGTGGGGGTATAGCTCAGTGGTAGAGCATTTGAATGCAGATCAAGAGGTCCCCAGTTCAAATCTGGGTGCCCCCTGCATGGATGTGTGTAGGCTATCAAATGATAGTAGTTGTTGATACTTGAAAGAAGCATGCATGTAACTAATGTTGCTTCTTTCCAGAAGCCCTTGTGCTTTCTCCCCTCTCAGATTTCCTTGGATTGTGGTGTCACCTGAGTAGTGGATGCAGCTGCTGCCGTGGTCCTGGTGGATGCCCTGCACTTCTACTGCTACTTACATTAGTAATAGTTATATTACCTTTACTGCTGCCATAATTACCACTGGTCATCTTTTCATTCCATTCTCTCTCTCTCTCTCTCTGTCTCTCTCTCTCTCACCCTCTCCCCCAACTGGTTGTGTCAGATGACTGCCCTCCATGAGCCAGTTTAAGTTTGAGGTTTCTGCCTTTTAAAAAGACATTTTTCCTCATACTTTGAGGAAAATAAGTATTTGAACACCCTGCTATTTTGCAAGTTCTCCCACTTCTCAAATAAATAGTTTAAAAACCCTACATTGTGATTTCTGGATATTTTTTTTTTAAATTATGTCTCTCACAGTGGACATGCACCTACGATGACAATTTCAGACCCCTCCATGATTTCTAAGTTGGAGAACTTGCAAAATAGCAGGGTGTTCAAATACTTATTTTCCTCACTGTACTAGGTAGACAGTTACTATTACATTAGCATACCAGTGTATTTGGAGGGTGGCCTGAAGTTTGACATAAATGGCCGGCCAAACACCTTCAAGCTGCTGCTGTTGACGCACTGGGTCACATGCCCGGCGTAGGTGAGCAGAGACGATGGCCTACTGGTCACCGCCGCACTCCCCCGATCCTGGTTCCACCTGTTCAGGCCTTCCAGGAGGTAAAGATGGAAATTCAGCGCATTTGCACTGGTTCCTGACAAAACAATAACATATTAATAGTCCATTAAAAAGGTCTAGCTTTCCAATCTAATGATTTTTTTAATAAAAGACTATACTGGGTATACATATCGAGACATGGCGTTGCTGCACACGCCAGATTGCTCCATGCGCACCTGGTCCTGCAGTGGCAACCCCATGAGGTCCCTCCCGTTTGCCCCTCCCAGTTCCTGCAGCAGCCGCTCAATGAGGCTGATGGTGGCCTCCTTTGGTCTGGCCACTCCCCAAACCTTGTCTGCAGCTTGCTGGACCCCTCACTGACGCAGAAGCCACAGTCCACATACAGCAGCAGTGTGGGTGCAATGGCTGACTGGTGATAGAAGCTGGACGTGCATTGTCTTGTTCTTACATGTCAATTGGATTCTGACTTTGAATTCAAATATTTGGCATCCAAGAAAATTTTGGAACTGATGATGTATCAGTCATTTTGCTGGTGGTTTCTTGGTCACAGCAAGCTTGATCATTGACATACAGTAGCACGCCACGTATCACAAAACTGTTGGGGGGGGGGCCTTATGTATTTGCTTGTATTACATCAAGTGACCTGCATACCAATGACCGCAAAGATTAATTTTTGCCGAACTGTACTTGCTAATAGAGGTAAGGCAAAAAAGAGTGATGAAGAAGCCAAAAGAGAAAATAGGGAGAGGAGTGCCGGATCTGTTATTGTTTTTAGGAAGCAGATTTACAGCTATACACTTTGCAAATCAGTGTTTCACCCTGGCCGCCATCTAAAGATGCCATTTGAACCTCCAGAAACTTGCTGGTAAGAAAGCACATGCAGATCCCCCCCCCGTGGCTGTGATCAGGATGGCTGCAGTATCTAAGTAGTATGTGTTTTATGATTGTACTTTTGTTTTTGAATGGTACATGAACATATTTTAAAGAGTGGTTTTATATCTGTGCTGCAAATTTTGGCAAACTGTTTTGATCCCTTGAGGTATTTCCGTGTAGTCTTTGGTCTTGGACAGTTACCTTGCAATCTAAAACTGTATATCCTATTGTCTCTAGAACAATAGTTAGCAGTTGGAGGAGTAATGGCTCTTTACAGTGAATATGCAAAAGAAGATGTTCACAAGTTCAGTCCAGGTAAATGCTCAGCCCATATTCACACAGACCTAAACCTACTCACTTAATGCTGATTACAATATTCTAATAATCAACAATGCCCGAGAAAAATGACAAAGAGTGATAACATTTTTTAATAAGTATTGGCTATTTCCTTGCAAAGGTTTTTTTTTTCCAATACCATTACCAAGCATACCTTTAGTTACGATGCCGGTGTTTGTCACAATGTGGAGAGCTGATGTTTGCAGGTAGTGTGGCCGAGTGGTCGAAGGCGCTGGATTAAGGCTCCGTTCTCTCTGGAGGCGTGGGTTCAAATCCCACCACTGCCATTTTCATATATCACATTGCTGGAAGCCAACCAATGTGATGTCTTACAGCTGTGTCATTTGGGCTGAACTTGGTGAAGTAACTAGAATCATCCATCACCTTGCTGGGATTGTTCCTTGTTAACCTGAGGTTCAACGATGGTGAAACCTTCCTTTCCAGCACTTTGGAGTAGAAAATCAACAAATAATTGTGATAATCTCCATATTGATCAAACTAATCGTGATTATCACTTTGGCCATAATCGTGGAGCCCAAAGAGATCTAATGTTTTATCAAACCAGGTTGGGCAAGTAACCTTTCTGCTGACTTCTTGTAAAATAAAGCAAGTAACATCACTCAAAGAAAGCTACTGCGATGGCTGGGAATGGAACTCAGGTCAACTGCTTGGAAGGCAGCGATGCTCACCACTATACCACCATTGCTGTGCAATATAAAGTTCACTTCAAATCTTGTAATACATCTGGGCATTGAGACTGTGAAGTGCGCTCTATCACTGAGCTTCAGGCCCAGTCAGAAATTCCCTCCAGGGGGTCCTGTGTTATCACATTCACATGAATGGGAAGTGTGTTTATATACATTGTTGCCCTTCGATAGCTCAGTTGGTAGAGCGGAGGACTGTAGAGGCATAAATCTGAACTCCTTAGGTCGCTGGTTCAAATCCGGCTCGAAGGAGCAGGCTTTTTAAGAGTTTCCCTTCACAGATCAATAAAGTGTTTCTAATTCTGATCTAGAGATGGACAGACAACTCAAAAGCATATTACTTCTTGCCAAGACAGAAAAAGAAAATAAAGAAGAGGTCGGGTAGATAAAATTAAGTCCTGACAGAATAGAGCACTACACACAAAAGATGTGAAATAGTGCCAAGTGTGACCAGAAGAATTGGAAAAAAAACTAGCTTCTCTTTTCTCCTGTTTTGTACACAACCCAAAGTTTTACAAAACAAAAGATAACTTTCCCCGAATCCCTCAGTTAAATCACAGTCAATATTTGTCTCACAAACCGTCTCAATGTCCAATTTAAATAATTTATCCAACTGAATTGAAACTTTAACTCACCCCTGCTTTTTGAAATTGCTTCCTTGTTGTTTGGATTTCCGAGTGGAATCAGCGAGCCCTCCTTGGTGGGAGAATGCAAATTCATAACAAATTCAGTTGTCTCCTACAAGGAGAAGACACTGAGGAAAGATACAGAAGTCATATACTCTGAGAGGCATTGGAGCTCTTATTATGAATAATCAATATGAAAATCATTGGTTAAATGTAATTTTCCATTGTTGAGATGGAGGCAGATGAAGTGTTTATGACCCATCAATGATGATAAAAGGATACATCCGCTGTCGGGGGTCTGATTTAAAGGAAATGGTCCTCTTTAAAAGTGTTGGGGTTCTAGCGTTAAACTAATGAGGAAGAATTTAACAAATCTAAATCAACCACGTCCAGGAAGTTACTCTTCTAAGTATTACCCCTGTATCTGCCAAGTCCCGACCATTCCCTGACTGGGAATTGAACCCGAGCCACGGCTGTGAGTGCGTCAAATCCTAGCCACTAGACCATCAGGGAGTCACATGTACCACGTTTATCTTTGGAGATGTGAGTTTCCTTTTCACTTACTGGAATGACTCATATTGTTTTAGGCGAGGAATGGCGCCTGGCACCACATTAGCCAAAATGTCTTTGTCAAAAAGGAGAAAAGTGGAGACTGAGTGTAGAGTTTTTCAAGGAAAATGGACAGCTTCCTATTTATTCACATGAATGGGAAACCTGTGTGCTTGGTTTGTATGAACACGTGTCAGTGTTTAAGAAATATAATATTCGGCGCCAGTATGAGACTCAGCATGGTGAAAAATACGACAGCCTAAGACGAGAGCAGATGAATGAGTTGCTGGTGGGTCTGAAGAAACAGCAGTCCGTTTTCACTCGGAGCCGAGGGGTCAGTGATGCAGCAGTAATAGCCAGCTACATAACTGCTAATAACTGTGAAATAGCATTAGCATTAAAGCCGCATTAAGAAGGGGAGTTTATCAAAACATTCATGTTGAAGGCTGCAGAACTCGTATGTCCCAAGAAGCGACAAGCTTTAGCCAACATCAGCCTGACGAGGAATACTATTGCAGAGAGGATTTCTTAACTATCCACAGATTTGGACGGCCAACTGAAACACAAAGTCAAGTCATTTCTTGTCCAACAGACGTTGCTCAACTGGCTATATTTATTCGTGGAGGTGATGAAACATTGGCCGTCACAGAGGAGTTCCTTGTGTTGGTGCCTATGATGGACACCACAACAGCAGAGGAAATTTTTCAGCTCTCTCGTTAATGTAATTGTACTTCTTTCCACTAAAACAAAGGGGAACACATGAATGTGTTTTTTATAGCTAAGAGGAGCTGTACCATGATTTTAATGGTCAGGCCCACTTGGCATCAAATTAGACTGTATGCGGCCCATGGTGTTTGCTTTCCACACAAATATGCCGTTTCGTGCAAGGGTAATTCCGAATATGAGTAAAGGTGAGCTGCATTAGCCGGGAATCGGCACTCGGGAATTCTTGAGCTAAAACGTCCTAAACTGATTCCCATTCATTTCCTATGGTACTGCTAAACCACTACGGATGTAATATATCCTTGGCCGCTAGTCTGCGCACTGGAGGCGTTTGGCGCCCTGGAGCAGTTTAGCGAGTGAAGCGTCGAGACGGGTATGGCTGCAGCCTGGAGCATCCCATCTCGTCCGTCCCGTCTCATCCGGTCCCGTCTCATACGGAGGTGTGTCCAACGGTAAAACCAGAGGGTCAAAATTACGATATCGCGAATAATTTTCCAGATGGAGTCACGGGTAAATTCGTGACCACATTTGTTGCAATCAATTGAAAAACGTTAAAAAACTGTTAAAGTAACCATTTTGCCATACATATAGTTTGCTCATTTCTGAATGTTATGCTTGTGTTGTTCCATATTAACGTGGCTACATCTGATGAAACCTGCATCAGCGACGCAGCCGATTCTGCGACTAACGGCAGGATCTCCTGAGGAGGGTAACAATCATAGACCGTTAATATCAATAATATACGGTCTATGATAACAATCCACGATCTGCACACACAACAAGACTACAAAAATAAACATGTTACACTCTTTCCAAGACTTTTTAATTGTATATTCTATATTGTTTTCACACTTCACTGGGACATTGCTGCAAATACAACTGCTTATCAGCATGGCGAGAGCATTCGACTGTAGCTCTACTGGCGCTGCCTCTGCTGTCGGCTCTCTGGGACCCGGGGCAGAATGCTGTCGGCTCTCTGGGACCCGGGGCAGAATGCGGTTGTAGTTTTCTACTACCGCGGCATCGGCCTTCGGGTCTCTGGGACCCGTCCTGCATTCGACTGCGTATCTCTGCTGCCCCGGTCATGGGCCAGGATGCAATTGTATTTTTCTTCCACAGCGGTTCTATCATATTTTGTGTTGTATTGTATGAAAGGGGGAAAGAAATCAAAACCAAACCAAATGCTTGACCTCTGTCGGGAGAGAAATTCCTTCCATAGCTGCAACTTAAATCAAAGTTGCAGCTATAGAAGGATTTTTTTAGTTTGCCTATCATCTGCATTTTTTTTATAGACGAACACGTATTTTAAGTGTTTTTATTCATCAGTATGATAGTCTGCATTTATTTTATGTACATGTTTAGTTTAAAAAAAACTTTTGCATGATTGCCGTTACTTAAACAGTAACGGCAATCATGCATATGAATAAAATACTTTCAATATATATATTTTTTTAATTTAACAGTAACGGCAATCACACAAATTAATAAAATAATTTAAATATTTGGTGTTTTCTTTTTTTTTCTTATTCAGGCACCCAGATAGCTCAGTGGTTCGAGCAGGTGCCCATAATCAGGTGTTTGCTCCTCGATGCAGCGGTCTCTAGTTTGAGTCCGGCCTGCGACCCTGTACTGCATGTCTCTCTCTCTTGGTGTTTTTTTTTTAACGAAACATTTTACCAAATGTTAAAAGTATTTTATTCATTAGCATGATTGTTGACGCAGGTTTATTTTATTCCAGACGATAGTCTGCATTTATCTTGTCAACACAACCATCCATCTGGAAAATTATTCGCGATTTTGCATTTTTGACCCTCTGGATTTACCGTTGGACACACCTCCGTATGAGACGGGACCGGATGAGACGGGACGGACGAGATGGGATGCTCCAGGCTGCAGCCATATACTCTTGGAAGCTTCCAGCCCTCTCAGTGCTCGTGTGGACAGCGGATTTACAGCACACACTGATTGAGCTCCGCTGAACATTACGCTAAAAGGTAATTAATATGATTATGAATGAAAAGATGTTAAATGACCAAACGTGTAATTAAATGTTATGTTGTCCCTGTCTGACGTTTTCTATTTTAACGTTACATGAATGCTATAAAGTTAGTCACAGTTCATGTTAACGCCACTTTCAGATGGATTACATGTTAACTACAGTTAATGTAACGCTAACCTTAAACCGTGGTTTGATTCATGTGTTTGTTTATTGTCTATTTATGTTCATGGTGAGTAGAAATTGGCATTATATTAAGTCGAAAGCATTACTGTGTGACTTAAGGTTAATGCAAGACAGGCAGGAACTCTGGCACTCTCTGACCAAGGGGAGTAAGACTACCAGTGTGCCAGTTGTTACCATGTCTGCTGCAGTTGTTAATCCACCACCACCTGTGCAGACCCAGGCCACGCCTCTATCTCAAGACTCTATTGAGAAAATAGTTAGAAACATAATGGACAAACAGCAGCAGCAACAACAACAGCCAGCACAAAAAAAATCACAGATAAAAACATGTCTTTCCTGTGGCCAGCCAAAGTCGCGGTATGAGAATGATGGTTCTTCCGTCCACTTCTTTTACCAGCAAGGACCTGTCAGGTATTTCTACTGCTCCACTAAGGTTTTTAAAGCCTATGGTGCTGAAGGTCTGACAAACCCAAAAATGCCCTTTAATGACTTTGCGCAGACAGAGCTCTTTCAGCAGGAACTGGATGCCACAAAGAAAAGGGTGGAGGACAGAGGACAGCAAAAGAGGAAAAGGACCCCCACACAGGAGCCCCAGCTCACGAGGTCGCAAGTGTCGGTTTTGCAGAATGGAACTGAAGCAGGGCCCAAACAGTCCTCACATTCACACTGGATTCCCTGGAGTAGCAGGGAAGTACATTTACTGCCCCGCTAAAGTCTTTTCTATTTACAAAGACCAGGGCATGGAGAAGGAGATGTCCTGGAAAGAGTTCCAGGAGTCTGCTTTTTATGAGTCAGAAAGACAGAGGTGGGAGGTCGAAAAAGGAAAATGATGGACAATGAGGGAGGGTGTTAAGTGTGTATATACTGTATATTTTGCCCATTTCTTATTTATTTTACATATTATTTGGTTTTATGTTTTATGTGTGACCTTGCACTATTGGATTTGGTGTGTTAAAACTGTCATTGTTGTATTTAATAAACAAGACATTACATTGACCAATGTTTATGTGTCTCATTAATAAGTGTATGACGTTAAGAGAACAGTAAAATGTCTATAATTGAATGCAAAGGTTTTAAGAAATTGTAATGTTACACATACTAAGAAAAATGTCATATAAGTGGTTAATTGCCATTAGTGAGTCAAGTGCAACCATGTTATTATATGTTTTTAGTTTTGTTTTGCTTTAGTATTTTTTGTAATCATACCCTACCTTAAAATGAATAGTTTAAGGTATGTACTTGACTTAAGATAAAAAATTCTAATAAATACCTAGTTATCTTTAATAATGCATCACAGACATAGCCCCAACTGGGATTCAAACCTGGGTCCAGATAATAATTATTAAATATTCAGGAAAAAAACTCGGCCGGTTCAGCACCTCGGACAGCACTAATAATGCTGCAACTTCATTGGCTGTCAGCGAATGCCACCTATACGCGACAGGCCCGTCTCCCGAGGTGTGGAATTCTTGAGCTAAAACGTCCTAAACTGATTCCCATTCATTTCCTATGGTACTGCTAAACCACTACGGATGTAATATATCCTTGGCCGCTAGTTTGCGCACTGGAGGCGTTTTCACCCTGGAGCAGTTTAGCGAGTGAAGCTTCCAGCCCTCTCAGTGCTCGTGTGGACAGCGGATTTACAGCACACACTGATTGAGCTCCGCTGAACATTATGCTAAAAGGTAAGTTATTTATATGATTATGAATGAAAAGATGTTAAATGACCAAACGTGTAATGAAATGTTAGTTGTCCCTGACTGATGTTTTCTATTTTAACGTTACATTAATGCTATAAAGTTAGTCACAGTTCATTTTAACGCCACGTTTGGATGGATTACATGTTAACTACAGTTAATGTAACGCTAACCTTAAACCGTGGTTTGATTCATGTGGTTCTTTATTGTCTATTTATGTTCGTGGTGAGTAGAAATTGGCATTATTTTAAGTCAAAAGCATTACTGTGTGACTTAAGGTTAATGCAAGACAGGCAGGAACTCTGGCACTCTCTGACCAAGGGGAGTAAGACTACCAGCGTGCCAGTTGTTACCATGTCTACTCCAGTTGTTAATCCACCACCACCTGTGCCGACCCAGGCCACACCTCTAACTCAAGACTCTATTGAGAAAATAGTTAAAAACAAAATGGACAAACACCAGCAACAACAGCCAGCACAAAAAAAAATCACAGATAAAAACATGTCTTTCCTGTGGCCAGCCAAAGTCGCGGTATGAGAATGATGGTTCTTCCGTCCACTTCTTTTACCAGCAAGGACCTGTCAGGTATTTCTACTGCTCCACTAAGTTTTTTAAAGCCTATGGTGCTGAAGGTCTGACAAACCCAATAATGCCCTTTAATGACTTTGCGCAGACCGAGTTCTTTCAGCAGGAACTGGATGCCACAAAGAAAAGGGTGGAGGACAGAGGACAGCAAAAGAGGAAAAGGACCCCCACACAGGAGCCCCAGCTCACGAGGTCGCAAGTGTCGGTTTTGCAGAATGGAACTGAAGCAGGGCCCAAACAGTCCTCACATTCACACCGGATTCCCTGGAGTAGCAGGGAAGTACATTTACTGCCCCACTAAAGTCTTTTCTATTCACAAAGACCAGGGCATGGAGAAGGAGATGTCCTGGAAAGAGTTCCAGGAGTCTGCTTTTTATGAGTCAGAAAAACAGAGGTGGGAGGTCGAAAAAGGAAAATGATGGACAATGAGGGAGGGTGTTAAGTGTGTATATACTGTATATTTTGCCCATTTCTTATTTATTTTACATATTATTTGGTTTTATGTTTTATGTGTGAACTTGCACTATTGGATTTGGTGTGTTAAAACTGTCATTGTTGTATTTAGTAAACAAGACATTACATTGACCCATGTTTACGTGTCTCATTAATAAGTGTATGACGTTAAGAGAACAGTAAAATGTCTATAATTGAATGCAAAGGTTTTAAGAAATTGTAATGTTACACATACTAAGAAAAATATCATATAAGTGGTTAATAGCCATGAGTAAGTCAAGTGCAACCATGTTATTATATGTTTTTAGTTTTGTTCTGCTTTAGTATTTTTTGTAATCATACCCTACCTTAAAATGAATAATTTAAGGTATTTACTTGACTTAAGATAAAAAAATTATAATAAATACTTATTTATCTTTAATACTGCATCACAGACATAGCCCCAACTGGGATTCGAACGTGCGTCCAGATAATAATTATTAAATATACAGGAAAAAAAACTCGTCCGGTTCAGCACCTCGGACAGCACTAATAATGCTGCAACTTCATTGGCTGTCAGCGAATGCCACCTATACGCGACAGGCCCCCCGCTGGCAGGCGAGAATTCTACCACTGAACCACCAATGCTTGACGCGGTATACATTCCCCCACTGAAAAAAGTCAGTCTGCATGGCCACAGTACGGTTTCACAATTGTCAGCATAAAGGTAATTTAATCCATCTTCCATCAAACACGGATGACAGTCTCTTGGGCTGCCTAGTGCACCAACAATCAAAATGGAGCTAACATGCATGACTGAAATCTAGAAGTTAACATCACCAGAAATTTGCTGTTTGCCTTCACACAAACATTCCCCTTAAGTGCAAGGGCTAATTCAGAATAGTACTAAAGGAAACCTGCATTGGCCGGGAATCAGACCCAGGTCTCCCGCGTGGCAGGCGAGAATTCTACCACTGAACCACTAATGCTTGACGCACATTAAACTGCACCACTGAAAAAAATCAGTCTGCATGGCCACATTATGTTTTCACTAGTGTCAGCAAAAAGGTAATTTTATCCGTCTTCAAGCAACCCCGGATCCCAGTCTCTTGGGCTGCCTAGTGCACCAACAAACAAAATGGAGCTAACATGCATGACTGAAATCTAGACGACCAGAAATAAGTTGTTTGCCTTCACACAAACATGCCCCTTTTGTGCAGGGGTTAATTCCAAATAGTAGTAAAGGAAAAGTTCATTGGCTGGGAATCAGACCCAGGTCACCCACGCGGCAGACAAGAATTCTACCACTGAACCACCAATGCTTGATTGGGTCAAAATTGCACCAGTGAAAACAATCAGTCCGCATGGCCACATTATGTTTTCACAAATGTCAGCAAAAAAATCTAATTACAAAAAGAAGTAAAGGAAAACTGCATTGGCCAAGAACCGGACCCCGGTCTCAAGACTACGGGGTTGAGAGGGCACAAGTCTCCAGGAAAGGGAAGAAGTTGAGTTAGTAACATGCATTAATGGGATGAGATTGCATGCAGATGGAGAGAAGGAGGAGGAGAGAGGTGCTTAGTGCTCAAATCAAAATCAAAAAGAAGCAGAAACAGATAGTGGCAATAAAGTCAGATATTTTAATAAGTGGAAGAAACAATATGATTATATTATTAGAGTCTACTTGAAGCTTTTTATATTTGTCTCTCTCTCTCACTCACAGACCTACACACACACACACACACACAGTGTACTACCACGTTGTTCTGCATCCATCTCCTCCCAGCCCTTGACATTTAGCAGCCCCACTCCCAACACACACACACACACGCCACAAGGTCTACTTACTAATGCATATACACATCAACTTTATTTTGGATTAATACATATACACAACTTTATTTTGGATTAATGCAAATACACATCAACTTTCTTTTTAGAATTTGAACATGCATTATCACCAGACTTTAGTTTGATCTGAGGAACAGGAGGTCAGCACAGGCCATGATCGTAGAATGCAGGCACATTTTAGTCTGGTAAATTACAAGGATTTTTACACTGGGATAAAACTCCTAATCTTGCGATTGACAGCATATCCACCCCAATACAGCCACCTGATACTGTGCAGAACTCAGGGATTCCCACTCTCTAAAACATCACCACCCAACGTGGGGCTCGAACCCACGACCCTGAGATTAAGAGTCTCATGCTCTACCGACTGAGCTAGCCAGGCACTTCTCAAGGTTTAAGTTGCGGTCCAAAAGTTTTACTTAAAACTTCTGAAATGTTACAGTTCTAGAATGTTACTTGGCAGTTCTAGAATGTTAGGTTTAAGTTCTAGAATGTTAAGCTGCCATTCTACAATGTTAGCTTTAAATTATAAAATGTTAAGCTACAGTTCTAGAATGTTATGATGAAGTACTAGAATGTAAAGATGCAGTTCTAGAAAGTTAAGCTTTCATTCTAGAAATTTGAGTAGATACCTGTTTATTCGTAGTTGTTTTATTACTCTTTTAACTTGGGTTTTAGAATAAAAGTGTTATATCCTGTAAGATGTTTGGTCTGTGTCCTGTTTTGTCAGTGGAAAGATTAATTTGCTGGTATACCTTTTTAGTTAGTTTAGAAAGCACCTCCCCACCTCTTGGGGGGGGGGGGGTGACATATACAGCAGCAACACAAGTTCAAATTTCAATGATACCTAATTTTTATGGTGATTACGAGACTGAATGCAAAGTGGGTATCCCCCATGTAACTCAAAGCCTATCACCTCCAGTCAATACTGTCAAATGTGGAGCTCCTTCAAGTTACATTAACGATCAGGTGACTCCTCAACATGCCCCCACCAACATACTGTTTACAGTCTAAATGGCCAATGACATTAAACCTTTAATCCCCTGTAAAACCTTTTTCACCTATACTGTGGCTTAAAACACATTCCACCGAGATTTGCACTCAGATTGCTGGATTCAGAGTCCAAAGTGCTAACCAATACACCATGGAACCTTTAAAAGTGTTGCAAGTGTTTGCTTGACAGTTTCTTTCATAATATCCACATAACATTGATTATGATATGATATTGAAGGCACACAACAATCACAACGAAGATGAAAAAGCAATTTTTGGCCAACTTAAGTCATTTAGTTAGCTAAGCATTCAGAGGATGTGGGAAAAGGCAAGTCAAGAACAGGTTTTCCAAAAGTAGAATGGGAGCCAGAGCGTTCCTCTCCTGTGGAACCAGGTTCCAGTTTGGGTTCAGGAGGCAGACACCATCTCCACATGTAAGAGTAGGCTTAAGACTTTCCTCTTTGATAAATCCTATAGGTAGGGCTGGCTTGGGTGAGTCCTGAACCATCCCTTAGTTGTGCTGCTATAGGCCTAGACTGCCAGGGGACTTCCCATGATGCACTAGGTACCTCTCTCTTCCTCCTTCTCTCCATCTGTATGCAACCTCATATGCCTTGGAGATACAAGAACTTCTTCACTTGCGTAAATGGCCTGTTTGTGCAAATGCTTGTGGCTTAAAGATCGAGATTCCGCTCATAAAACCTCAGCCAGGCGCAGTCTCTGTGGCGCAATAGGTCAGCGCAGTCGGCTGTTAACCGAAAGGATGGTGGCTCAAGTCCACCCAGGGACGTTTGATGCTTAAATAACCTGGAGTAAGCCAACTCTAGGGTTTATCATTCTGCAGGTGAATATAGAGCAGCCCAAAGATAACCCAAGTGACAGTTCTGAAAACCATGTACTGTACATATTAATCTTTACAGTCATTGGTATGCAGGTCACTTGATGTAATACAAGCAAATACAGAAGGCCAGACAGAGACAAAAAGTGAGAGAAAAGAAAAAGAGACTAGCTGTCTAAAGGTTAACCAGTTGAGATTGTGTGCGTCTTTGAGAACTGTAAGTCATATAACTGATGCTGTCAGTTCATTTAAACTAATGAGGAAGAATTTGACAAATCAAAATCAACTCCAGGAACTTATTCTTTCAAACATCACACCTGAGTCTCTCAAGTCCTGACCATTCCCTGACCGGGAATCGAACCCGGGCCGCAGCGGTGAGAGCGCCGAATCCTAGCCACTAGAACCGGGCTATTCAATTGGCGGCCCCAGGGCCGGGTCCGGCCCCTGAGGGATTTTGTACAGGCCCGTGGAGTGAAGTGTAGTTATTACATATGGGTAGTCTCATACATCGCATGACTATGGTTAATTGTACATTCTTTCGTACGGTAGGAGGCAGTAGCGGTATGCACCCCTTTCAGCCATGGTGGCAAAACAGGTAGAATATCTACCTGTTTCGGCCGGACATATATTTTGGGGAACCACACATGACCAATCAAAGCCGCCCATTCGCGCTCTAGTGCCGCGCTCTGACTTTCTTTCAAGCCAAGCGCAAAGTTTGGCTAACAAGAAAAATGTCTCTCACTACCTTAAAAAAAGAAAAGTTGACTCAGAGAACAGGCAGTTCAACAGTGAATGGACAGAGAAATACGCGTTTATTGCCGTTGATGCGAATCCTGTGTGTTTAATCTGCAACGAGTGCCTTGCCGTGTGCAAAGAGTATAATTTGAGAAGGCATTTCAAGACAACGCATGCTAACTTTGATGCTACTTTCCCTCCGGGCTCTGCTGCTCGGGGCAGAAGATAACGGGGCTTACATCTTGTTACGAGCAAAGACGTCGCATTTTGTTTCGGGCCTGTACAGATCAAGAGAGAGCAACTGCGGCGTCGTTACGAGTGGCATGGATATTGGGCAAAAAGAAAAAGCCGTTTACAGACTCAGAGACAGTCAAGGAGTGTATGCTGGCATCCATTGAGGAGGTGGTAACAGATGAGAAAACCCGAAAAAACATTATCGATTTGATCAAGCAAATTCCAATTTCTGACACGTCAAATATGAGGAGAGTCGAGTCCCTTGCATCGGACGTTTTCGAGACGCTTTTGGACAAGCTGAGGAAGGCCGAGGTGATGTCTTTGGCCGTGGATGAGTCGACTGATAACAGTGATGTTTGCACAGCTGTGCCTCTATGTGCGATTTTTTGATGGGGAATGTTTTCGTGAGGATCTGCTTGGACTAATTCCCATGGAGGGGCACACTACCGGTGAGATTATCTTCACTAAAATTGCTTCATTCTTTGAGGAGAACAACTTGGATTTGGCACGCGTCAACATGTTGGTGACGGATGGTGCGCCCTCGATGGCGGGCAGGGATCAGGGGCTCGCCGGCAGGATGGCAGCTGCGGCTCCGCAGGTGAGATCTCTGCATTGCCTCATCCACCAAAGCCTCCTGTGGTGCCAAGCTCAGTGGTGAGTTAAAAGAGACCATGGACTCTGTTATGGCAATCATAAACTTCATCCGTTGTACCTCCAGTTTACAGCACCGACTTTTCCGCAAGCTGTTGACTGACATGTCTGCTGAATATAAAGATTTGCTCATTCACAATGACATTAGATGGCTTAGCAAAGGAAACGCTTTGAAACGTTTTTGTGAACTAAAAGAGGAGATTCTGGTGTTTCTCCGGTCTTCAAAATTGAAAAAAAAGCTGGCAAGTTTCTGTCTCTGATGGAAAATGATGAGTTTAATGCCGCTGTTTGCTTTTGAGTGACGTTTTCCATCATTTGAACCAACTTAACATGGAGTTGCAGGGCAGAGATAAAACAGTCGCAGAACTTGTGGAGAAACTTCATGCTTTTCAAAGAAAGCTCTCACTCTTCTCTGCTGATCTTTGTCCAGCCAAGATGCTCCACTTCCCCACATTGAGGAAATCTGGCCTGCAAATTACTGAGGTGATGTCAGGGTTTATTGATTCATTGAAAAACAACTTTGCCACTAGGTTTGAGGATTTCAGCATCTCTAGTGAAGTGATGAGATTTGTGAAGGACCCTTTCTGTGTGAATGTTGAGGCAGACTTTGCATTGAAAGGGAAGGAGCTGGTATCGTCATTGGATGAGGGGTCTTTTCAACTGGAAATCATTGACATTCAGTCATCAGATGACTTGCGACAGTCATTACAGCAAGCAGGTTTTGAAAAATTCTGGACCCGTGAAGTCAGCCGAGAGAAATTTCCACATTCAAGGGGTCTTGCACTTTTTCTTTTGACAATGTTTGGCTCAACATACACTTGTGAGTCATCATTCTCACACATGAATGCCATTAAAACTCACAATCGCATATCCCTCACTGACCAGCATCTGCAACACTGCTTGCGCATTGCCTTGACAACATATACACCTGACTTCACTGCTCTTGCCAAGTCAAAAAAATGCCATTTCTCTCATTAGATGACAAATGTTGGCAAACTACATGCAAGGTAACAGGCATAATTAGTCAAGCAAGAAATGAGGATTTTTGAACACTATGATGCATTAACATGTTTGTCACTCCATGTTATGCACTTCAATTTTTTCTTGATGTAGTATTATTGCTGAATGCAGTTTGAAATCTTTTGCCTTGATAAAGTGCCATGCACTGTTATGTTGTTTTAATTCTATTCTGTACCACACTATGCACTTTGGTTTTATTTTTGTTGGTCGTTGCCTGTCACTCAAATGACTGCATTCTTAAATATCTGTGATATGGCTGACCTAGACTGATTGTTAAGGTGTCTGATTTATGTTCAAACTGGACAAAGTGAGTACAGTAGTAGTCCATGTGAGGATTTATGGGGCAGTCTATTTTATTTTTTTAGAAGGAAAAAGCGTGTGTTGTATTAAGTTTCCATTTAGCTGCATTTCTATTTTCAACCAGTGGAGAACGGGGACAGTTTGATATTTCTGAGGATTATTTCCCTCTTTACTTGTAACACTGAAATGTATCTCTTCATTGTCAATTGAGGATAATGAGCTGTAAATTTTGTACAGTTATGTGCAATTAAGTGGATGTTTTCTGTTAGTTAACTGCATTTCTCTAATTGTCTGTCTCTGATTTTTCAACATTGTATTGTCTTTTGAATGGAACAATGTCATGGACCTGTGTGTCTTAGTGTACCACAATATGCATACGTTGTTCTGCATTTACAAAATAGAATATATTGACTCCTTCAGTATGTTGTTGTAATTTCTTTATTTGTTACTATAATTACTCATATTCTCCGGCCCCTTATTTTGCCTCAGTTTCATGAACTGGCCCCAATTCCAAATTAATTGAATAGCCCTGCACTAGAACATCAGGGAGTCACATCTTTCAAATTTATCTTTGTAGATGTGAGTTTTCTTTTCACTTACTGAAATGACTCATATTGTTTTAGGCGAGGAATGGCGCCTGGCTAGAGCTTCAGAAGGCAGGACATGACAGATTACACATCTGTCACATAGTCAGTTTGTATTATTAAATACCAAGTCTCTTGCTGTTCCTTGACTAGTTGGCCACCCCTGCTTTGCATCGCTCCGGGTATGTAGAAAAAAAATCTGTTATGCACCTTTGCATTGCGCTATAATGTCAAAATTTGGACCTGAATCCAACAATAACATTACTTGACTCTCACATACATTGGTTTTCAGTTAAAAATGTTGGTTAGGGGTTTAGTTACTGCTTGAAAAAATGAAAAGAATTGTTATTGAGATGGAGGCAGATGAAGTGTTTATGACCCATCAATGATGACAAAAGGAGACATCCTCTGTCGGGGTCTGATTTAAAGGAAATGGTACTCTTTAAAACGTTAAACTAATGAGGAAGAATTTGACAAATCAACCAAAACTTGCTCTTTTAAATCTGTATCTGTCAAGTCCTGACCATTCCCTGACCGGGAATAGAACCCCGGCCGCGGCGGTGAGGGCACCAAATCCTAGCCATTAGACCATCAGGGAGTTAGATCTATCAATTTAATTAACATATTGTTGGTTATATTGTTTTAGGCAAGAATGGCACATGGTTAGAGATTTAGAAGGCAGTGGTGCAAAATGCAAAACTGCCTGTTTCGATTTAATTACATGGTAATAATACAAAAACAGAGCTGTAGTGATTACTTGGAAATGCTTCCGGTAGTTTCTGAAATAAAAACCATGAATCAGTGGTGGAAAATGCAAAACTGCCTGTTTCAATTTTATTACATGGTAATATTAGATTAACAGAGGTGCAGAGATTACCTGGAAATACTTACCATGAATATGTCTTGTCCTTCACGTACGTAACGCTGTGCAATCTGACCAGCAGCTAAACACCTTCCACCATCAAGCACTGGCGACCGGGATCCTTGTAACACGTTTATTTGAGTAACAAAGGGTGAAACTGGGAGAAAACACAATGACCAGTTACTTAGATAGTAATGAGTCACAGATATTAAACAAAGATAATTGTAAAAAATATAACTACAGGCTGATTTTTACAGGCTAGCAAAAATGTAAGATGAAATAAAGAAACACGTAATGTATTGTTATACAGTTACGTAGTATAACCTATGTTGGGTATCTAAATAAACTAAGATATACTTACATGAGGCATTACCCCAGATAAAAGTGCAAACTAGCTTACTGAAGTATACCGTCATTAGGCTGAACATATTGTGTTTTAGCATTGACATCGCGATGTGCGCATGCGCGAAAGTCACATTGCAGGACGTTACGATGTTGACGTTAATACTTTTTTGCTGCTTGATAGAAAGTAACTTCCCTCCTTTCCGTTTCTCCTTTACATGATTATTACCATCCGACCGTTCCCCTTCAAGACAGGTAGCCATGTGGGCAACGTGTGGATGTGACGTTAGTCCGACGGTTTGGTAGGGAAGTGAGGCTCTCCGTGTGTAGAAAAGTAGCCTACCAGTTGGC
>NW_022603458.1:0-36425 GCF_008692095.1 Etheostoma spectabile
TAGAGTAGCCTGAAAAAGTGTCAAAATAGCCTTGGTTAAGGCCTTAATATTAAACCGTACATCAGAATGCTCTGACATTACCTGAGAGAAACACTGGATAGGTGATGTCCCCCAGACTTGGAATGGAGCTGGAATAACGTCAGGATTCCTTTTTAGAGTAGCCTGAAAAAGAGAAGAATATGCCTTTAACAACATGAAAAAGTTTCATATAGTTTAGCAGCCTAAAAAAGTGTTAATATAGACTTGGTTTAAAGGCCTTAAATTAAAACCGTACATCAGAATGCTCTGAAATTACCTGAGAGAAACACTGGATAGGTGATGTCTCCCCCAGACTGGAAATGAGCTGAATAACGTCAGGGACCTTTTTAGAGTAGCCTGAAAAAGAGAAGAATATGCCTTAACAGCCTGAAAAGTGTCAATATAGCCTTGGTTTAAGGCCTTAATATTAAAACCGTACATCAGAATGCTCTGAAATTACCTGAGAGAAACACTGGATAGGGATGTCTCCCCCACACTTGGAATGGAGCTGGAATAACGTCAGGATTCCTTTTAGAGTAGCCTGAAAAGAGAAGAATATGCCTTAAACAGCCTGAAAAGTGTCAATATAGCCTGGTTTTTAAGGCCTTAATATTAAAACCGTACATCAGAATGCTCTGAAATTACCTGAGAGAAACATGGATAGGTGATGTCTCCCCCAGACTTGGAATGGAGCTGGAATAACGTCAGGATTCCTTTTTAGAGTAGCCTGAAAAAGAGAAGAATATGCCTTTAACAACCTGAAAAAGTTTCAATTAGCCTTTAGCAGCCCAATATAGCCTTGGTTTTAAGGCCTAATATTAAAACCGTACATCAGAATGCTCTGAAATTACCTGAGAGAACACACTGGATAGGTGATGTCTCCCCCAGACTTGGAATGGAGCTGGAATAACGTCAGGTCCTTTTTAGAGTAGCCTGAAAAAGAGAAGAATATGCCTTTAACAGCCTGAAAAAGTGTCAATATAGCCTTGGTTTTAAGGCCTTAATATTAAAACCGTACATCAGAATGCTCTGAAATTACCTGAGAGAAACACTGGATAGGTGATGTCTCCCCAGACTTGGAATGGAGTGGAAATAACGTCAGGATTCCTTTTTAGAGTAGCCTGAAAAAGAGAAGAATATGCCTTTAACAACATAAAAAGTTTCAATTAGCTTTAGCAGCCTGAAAAAGTGTCAATATAGACTTGGTTTAAGGCCTTAATATTAAAACCGTACATCAGAATGCTCTGAAATTACCTGAGAGACACACTGGATAGGTGATGTCTCCCCCAGACTGGAATGGGCTGGAATACGTCAGATTCCTTTTTAGAGTAGCCTGAAAAAGAGAAGAATATGCCTTTAACAGCCTGAAAAAGTGTCAATATAGCCTTGGTTTTAAGGCCTTAATATTAAAACCGTATACAGAATGCTCTGAAATTACCTGAGAGAAACACTGGATAGGTGATGTCTCCCCCAGACTTGGAATGAAGCTGGAATAACGTCAGGATTCCTTTTTAGAGTAGCCTGAAAAAGAGAAGAATATGCCTTTAACAGCCTGAAAAAGTGTCAATATAGCCTTGGTTTTAAGCCCTTAATATTAAAACCGTACATCAGAATGCTCTGAAATTACCTGAGAGACACACTGGATAGGTGATGTCTCCCCCAGACTTGGAATGGAGCTGGAATAACGTCAGGATTCCTTTTTAGAGTAGCCTGAAAAAGAGAAGAATATGCCTTTAACAGCCTGAAAAAGTGTCAATATAGCCTTGGTTTAAGGCCTTAATATTAAAACCGTACATCAGAATGCTCTGAAATTACCTGAGAGACACACTGGATAGGTTATGTCTCCCCCACACTTGGAATGGAGCTGGAATAACGTCAGGATTCCTTTTTAGAGTAGCCTGAAAAAGAGAAGAATATGCCTTTAACAGCCTGAAAAAGTGTCAATATAGCCTTGGTTTTAAGGCATTAATATTAAAACCGTACATCAGAATGCTCTGAAATTACCTGAGAGAAACACTGGATAGGTGATGTCTTCCCCAGACTTGGAATGGTCTGGAATAACGTCAGGATTCCTTTTAGAGTAGCCTGAAAAAGAGAAAGAATATGCCTTTAACAGCCTGAAAAAGTGTCAATATAGCCTGGTTTAAGGCCTTAATATTAAAACCGTACATCAGAATGCTCTGACATTACCTGAGAGAAACACTGGATAGGTGAGGTCTCCCCCAGACTGGAATGGAGCTGGAATAACGTCAGGATTCCTTTTAGAGTAGCCTGAAAAGAGGAAGAATATGCCTTAACAGCCTGAAAAAGTGTCAATATAGCCTTGGTTTTAAGGCCTTAATATTAAAACCGTACATCAGAATGCTCTGAAATTACCTGAGAGACACACTGGATGGGATGTCTGCTCCCCCAACTTGGAATGGATCTGGAATAACGTCAGGATTCCTTTTAGAGTAGCTTGAAAAAGAGAAGAATGCCTTTAACAGCTGAAAAAGTGTCAATATAGCCTTGGTTTTAAGGCCTTAATATTAAAAACGTACATCAGAATGCTCTGAAATTACCTGAGAGAAACACTGGATAGGTGATGTCTCCCCAGACTTGGAATGGAGCTGGAATAACGTCAGGATTCCTTTTTAGAGTAGCCTAAAAAGAGAAGAATGCCTTTAACAACATGAAAGTTTCAATATAGCCTTAAAGCCTGAAAAAGTGTCAATATAGCCTGGGTTTAAGGCCTTAATATTAAAACCGTACATCAGAATGCTCTGAAATTACCTGAGAGACACACTGGATAGTTGATGTCCCCAGACTGGAATGGAGCTGGAATAACGTCAGGATTCCTTTTTAGAGTAGCCTGAAAAAGAGAAGAATGCCTTTAACAGCCTGAAAAAGTGTCATATAGCCTTGGTTTTAAGGCCTTAATATTAAACCGTACATCAGAATGCTCTGAAATTACCTGAGAGAAACACTGGATCGGTGATGTCTCCCCAGACTTGGAATGGAGCTGGAATAACGTCAGGATTCTTTTTAGAGTAGCCTGAAAAAGAGAAGAATATGCCTTTAACAACATGAAAAAGTGTCAATATAGCTTTAGCAGCCTGAAAAAGTGTCAATATTGACTTGGTTTAAAGGCCTTAATATTAAAAACGTACATCAGAATGCTCTGAAATACCTGAGAGACACACTGGATAGTTGATGTCTCCCCACACTAAAAAATGGATCTGGAATAACCGTCAGGGTCCTTTTAGAGTAGTAGCCTGAAAAGTTGAAGTGTCAAAATAGCCTGGTTTAAGGCCTTAATATTAAAACCGTACATCAGAATGCTCTGAAATTACCTGAGAGAAACACTGGATAGGTGATGTCTCCCCCAGACTTGGAATGGAGCTGGAATACGTCAGGATTCCTTTTTAGAGTAGCCTGAAAAAGAGAAGAATATGCCTTACAACATGAAAAAGTTTCAATATGCTTTAGCAGCCTGAAAAAGTGTCAATATAGACTTGGTTTAAAGGCCTTAATATTAAAACCGTACATCAGAATGCTCTGAAATACCTGAGAGACACACTGGATAGGTGATGTCTCCCCCAGACTTGGAATGGAGCTGAATAACGTCAGGATCCTTTTTAGAGTAGCTTGAAAAAGAGAAGAATATGCCTTTAACAGCCTGAAAAAGTGTCAATATAGCCTTGGTTTTAAGGCCTTAATATTAAAACCGTACATCAGAATGCTCTGAAATTACCTGAGAGAGAAACATGGATAGGGATGTCTCCCCCACACTTGGAATGGAGCTGGAATAACGTCAGGATTCTTTTAGAGTAGCCTGAAATGAAAAAGAGAGAAGAATATGCCTTAAACAGCCTGAAAAAGTGTCAATATAGCCTTGGTTTTAAGGCCTTAATATTAAAACCGTACATCAGAATGCTCTGAAATTACCTGAGAGAAACACTGGATAGGTGATGTCTCCCCAGACTTGAATGGAGCTGGAATAACGTCAGGATTCCTTTTTAGAGTAGCCTGAAAAAGAGAAGAATATGCCTTTAACAGCCTGAAAAAGTGTCAATATAGCCTTGGTTTTAAGGCCTTAATATTAAAACGTACATCAGAATGCTCTGAAATTACCTGAGAGACAACACTGGATAGTTGATGTCTCCCCCACACTTGAAATGGAGCTGGAATAACGTCAGGTTCCTTTTAGAGTAGCCTGAAAAAGAGAAGAATATGCCTTTAACAGCCTGAAAAAGTGTCAATATAGCCTTGGTTTTAAGGCCTTAATATTAAACCGTACATCAGAATGCTCTGAATTACCTGAGAGAAACACTGGATAGGTGATGTCTCCCCAGACTTGGAATGAAGCTGGAATAACGTCAGGATTCCTTTTTAGAGTAGCCTGAAAAAGAGAAGTATGCCTTTAACAACCTGAAAAAGTGTCAATATAGCCTGGTTTTAAGGCCTTAATATTAAAAACGTACATCAGAATGCTCTGACATTACCTGAGAGAAACACTGGATAGGTGATGTCTCCCCAGACTTGGAATGGAGCTGGAATAACGTCAAGATTCCTTTTAGAGTAGCCTGAAAAAGAGAAGAAGAGCTTTAACAAATGAAAAAGTTTCAATAAGCCTTTAACAGCCTGAAAAAGTGTCAATATAGCCTTGGTTTTAAGGCCTTAATATTAAAACCGTACATCAGAATGCTCTGAAATTACCTGAGAGAACACACTGGATAGGTGATGTCTCCCCCAGACTTGGAATGGAGCTGGAATAACGTCAGGATTCCTTTTAGAGTAGCCTGAAAAAGAGAAGAATATGCCTTAACAGCCTGAAAAAGTGTCAATATAGCCTGGTTTTAAGGCCTTAATATTAAAACCGT
This sequence comes from Etheostoma spectabile, assembly GCF_008692095.1. Taxonomy (NCBI): domain Eukaryota; kingdom Metazoa; phylum Chordata; class Actinopteri; order Perciformes; family Percidae; genus Etheostoma; species Etheostoma spectabile. Next base: position 4,881 of record NW_022603458.1, read on the forward strand.
ACATCAGAAACTCTGAATTACCTGAGAGAAACACTGGATCGGTGATGTCTCCCCAGACTTGGAATGGAGCTGGAATAACGTCAGGATTCCTTTTTAGAGTAGCCTGAAAAAGAGAAGAATATGCCTTAAAAAATGAAAAGTTTCAATATACCTTTAGCAGCCTGAAAAGTGTCAATATAGACTTGGTTTAAAGGCCTTAATATTAAAACCGTACATCAGAATGCTCTGAAATTACCTGAGAGAACACTGGATAGGTGATGTCTCCCCCAGACTTGGAATGGAGCTGGAATAACGTCAGGATTCCTTTTTAGAGTAGCCTGAAAAAGAGAAGAATATGCCTTTAACAGCCTGAAAAAGTGTCAATATAGCCTTGGTTTTAAGGCCTTAATATTAAAACCGTACATCAGAATGCTCTGACATTACCTGAGAGAAACACTGGATAGGTGATGTCTCCCCCAGACTTGGAATGAAGCTGAATAACGTCAGGATTCCTTTTTAGAGTAGCCTGAAAAAGAGAAGAATATGCCTTTAACAGCCTGAAAAAGTGTCAATATAGCCTTGGTTTTAAGGCCTTAATATTAAAACCGTACATCAGAATGCTCTGAAATTACCTGAGAGACACACTGGATAGTTGATGTCTCCCCCACACTTGAAATGGATCTGGAATAACGTCAGGATTCCTTTTTAGAGTAGCCTGAAAAAGAGAAAAATATGCCTTAACAGCCTGAAAAAGTGTCAATATAGCCTTGGTTTTAAGGCCTTAATATTAAAACCGTACATCAGAATGCTCTGAAATTACCTGAGAGAAACACTGGATAGGTGATGTCTCCCCCAGACTTGAAATGGAGCTGGAATAACGTCAGGATTCCTTTTTAGAGTAGCCTGAAAAAGAGAAGAATATGCCTTTAACAACATGAAAAAGTGTCAATATAGCCTTGGTTTTAAGGCCTTAATATTAAAACCGTACATCAGAATGCTCTGAAATTACCTGAGAGACACACTGGATAGTTGATGTCTTACCCACACTTGAAATGGATCTGGAATAACGTCAGGATTCCTTTCTAGAGTAGCTTGAAAAAGAGAAAAATATGCCTTGAACAGCCTAAAAAAGTGTCAGTATAGCCTTAGTTTTAAGGCCTTAATATTAAAACCGTACATCAGAATGCTCTGACATTACCTGCGAGAAACACTGGATAGGTGAGGTCTCCCCCAGACTTGGAATGGAGCTGGAATAACGTCAGGATTCCTTTTTAGAGTAGCCTGAAAAAGAGAAGACTATGCCTTTAACAAAATGAAAAAGTGTCAATATAGCCTTGGTTTTAAGGATTTAATATTAAAACCGTACATCAGAATGCTCTGAAATTACCTGAGAGACACACTGGATAGTGGATGTCTGCCCCACACTTGAAATGGAGCTGGAATAACGTCAGGATTCCTTTTTAGAGTAGCCTGAAAAAGAGAAGAATATGCCTTTAACAAAATGAAAAAGTGTCAATATAGCCTTGGTTTTAAGGCCTTAATATTAAAACCGTACATCAGAATGCTCTGACATTACCTGAGAGAAACACTGGATAGGTGATGTCTCCCCCAGACTTGGAATGGAGCTGGAATAACGTCAGGATTCCTTTTTAGAGTAGCCTGAAAAAGAGAAGAATATGCCTTTAACAACAGAAAAGTTTCAATATAGCCTTTAGCAGCCTGAAAAAGTGTCATATAGACTTGGTTTAAAGGCCTTAATATTAAAACCGTACATCAGAATGCTCTGAAATTACCTGAGAGAAACACTGGATAGGTGATGTCTCCCCCAGACTTGGAATGAAGCTGGAATAACGTCAGGATTCCTTTTTAGAGTAGCCTAAAAAGAGAAGAATATGCCTTTAACAGCCTGAAAAAGTGTCAATATAGCCTTGGTTTTAAGGCCTTAATATTAAAACCGTACATCAGAATGCTCTGACATTACCTGAGAGAAACACTGGATAGGTGATGTCTCCCCCAGACTTGGAATGGAGCTGGAATAACGTCAGGATTCTTTTTAGAGTAGCCTGAAAAAGAGAAGAATATGCCTTTAACAACATGAAAAAGTGTCAATAGCCTTTAGCAGCCTGAAAAAGTGTCAATATAGCCTTGGTTTAAGGCCTTAATATTAAAACCGTACATCAGAATGCTCTGAAATTACCTGAGAGAACACTGGATAGTTGATGTCTCCCCACACTGGGAATGGATCTGGAATAACGTCAGGAGTCCTTTTTAGAGTAGCCTGAAAAAAACAAGAATATGCCTTTAACAGCCTGAAAAAGTGTCAATATAGCCGTGGTTTTAAGGCCTTAATATTAAAACCGTACATCAGAATGCTCTGACATTACCTGAGAGAAACACTGGATCAGTGATGTCTCCCCCAGACTTGGAATGGAGCTGGAATAACGTCAGGATTCCTTTTTAGAGAAGCCTTAAAAAGAGAAGAATATGCCTTTAACAGCCTGAAAAAGTGTCAATATAGCCTTTAACAGCCTGAAAAAGTGTCAATATAGCATTGGTTTTAAGGCCTTAATATTAAAACCATACATCAGAATGCTCTGAAATTACCTGAGAGAAACACTGGATAGGTGATGTCTCCCCAAGACTTGGAATGGCGCTGAAATAACGTCAGGATTTCTTTTTAGAGTAGCCTGAAAAAGAGAAGAATATGCCTTTAACAGCCTGTAAAAGTGTCAATATAGCCTTGGTTTTAAGGCCTAAATATTAAATCCGTACATCAGAATGCTCTGAAACTACCTGAAAGACACTCTGGATAGGTGATGTCTCCCCAGACTTGGAATGGAGCTGGAATAACGTCAGGATTCCTTTTTAGAGTAGCCTGAAAAAGAGAAGAATATGCCTTTAACAACATGAAAAAGTTTAAATATAGCATTTAGCAGCCTGAAAAAGTGTCAATATAGACTTGGTTTAAAGGCCTAATATTAAAACCGTACATCAGAATGCTCTGAAATTACCTGAGAGACACACTGGATAGTTATGTCTCCCCACACTTGAAATGGATCTGGAATAACGTCAGGATTCCTTTTTAGAGTAGCCTGAAAAAGAGAAGAATATGCCTTTAACAGCCTGAAAAAGTGTCAATATAGCCTTGGTTTTAAGGCCTTAATATTAAAACCGTACATCAGAATGCTCTGAAATTACCTGAGAGACACACTGGATAGGTGATGTCTCCCCCAGACTTGGAATGGAGCTGAAATAACGTCAGGATTCCTTTTTAGAGTAGCCTGAAAAGAGAAGAATATGCCTTTAACAGCCTGAAAAAGTGTCAATATAGCCTTGGTTTTAAGGCCTTAATATTAAACCGTACATCAGAATGCTCTGAAATTACCTGAGAGAAACACTGGATAGGTGATGTCTCCCCAGACTTGGAATGGAGCTGGAATAACGTCAGGATTCTTTTTAGAGTAGCCTGAAAAAGAGAAGAATATGCCTTTAACAGCTGAAAAAGTGTCAATATAGCCTTGGTTTTAAGGCCTTAATATTAAAACCGTACATCAGAATGCTCTGAAATTACCTGAGAGAACACTGGATAGGTGATGTCCCCCAGACTGGAATGGATCTGGAATAACGTCAGGATTCCTTTTTAGAGTAGCCTGAAAAAGAGAAGAATATGCCTTTAACATGAAAAGTTTCAATATGCCTTAGAGCCTGAAAAAGTGTCAATATAGCCTTGGTTTTAAAGGCCTTAATATTAAAACCGTACATCAGAATGCTCTGAATTACCTGAGAGAAACACTGGATAGGTGATGTCTCCCCCAGACTTGGAATGGAGCTGGAATAACGTCAGGATTCCTTTTTAGAGTAGCCTGAAAAAGAGAAGAATATGCCTTTAACAGCCTGAAAAAGTGTCAATATAGCCTTGGTTTTAAGGCCTTAATATTAAAACGTACATCAGAATGCTCTGACATTACCTGAGAGAAACACTGGATCGGTGATGTCTCCCCCAGACTTGGAATGGAGCTGGAATAACGTCAGGATTCCTTTTTAGAGTAGCCTGAAAAAGAGAAGAATATGCCTTTAACAACAGAAAAAGTTTCTATATTTAGCAGCCTGAAAAGTGTCAATATAGCCTTGGTTTAAAGGCCTTAATATTAAAACCGTACATCAGAATGCTCTGAAATTACCTGAGAGAAACACTGGATAGGTGATGTCTCCCCCAGACTTGGAATGAAGCTGGAATAACGTCAGGATTCCTTTTTAGAGTAGCCTGAAAAAGAGAAGAATATGCCTTAACAGCCTGAAAAAGTGTCAATATAGCCTTGGTTTTAAGGCCTTAATATTAAAACGTACATCAGACTCTGACATTACCTGAGAGAAACACTGGATAGGTGATGTCTCCCCCAGACTTGGAATGAGCTGAATAACGTCAGGATTCCTTTTTAGAGTAGCCTGAAAAAGAGAAGAATATGCCTTTAACAGCCTGAAAAAGTGTCAATATAGCCTTGGTTTTAAGGCCTTAATATTAAAACCGTACATCAGAATGCTCTGAAATACCTGAGAGACAACACTGGATAGTTGATGTCTCCCCCACTTGAAATGGAGCTGGAATAACGTCAGGATTCCTTTTTAGAGTAGCCTGAAAAAGAGAAGAATATGCCTTAAACAGCCTGAAAAAGTGTCAATATAGCCTTGGTTTTAAGGCCTTAATATTAAAACCGTACATCAGAATGCTCAAATTACCTGAGAGAAACACTGGATAGGTGATGTCTCCCCCAGACTTGGAATGAGCTGAGAATAACGTCAGGATTCCTTTTTAGAGTAGCCTGAAAAAGAGAAGAATATGCCTTTAACAGCCTGAAAAAGTGTCAATATAGCCTTGGTTTTAAGGCCTTAATATAAAACCGTACATCAGAATGCTCTGAAATTACCTGAGAGAAACACTGGATAGGTGATGTCTCCCCCACTTAAAATGGAGCTGGAATAACGTCAGGATTCCTTTTTAGAGTAGCCTGAAAAAGAGAAAATATGCCTTTAACAGCCTGAAAAAGTGTCAATATAGCCTTGGTTTTAGGCCTTAATATTAAAACCGTACATCAGAATGCTCTGAAATTACCTGAAAGAAACACTGGATAGTGATGTCTCCCCCCAACTTGAATGAGCTGGAATAACGTCAGGATTCCTTTTTAGAGTAGCCTGAAAAAGAGAAGAATATGCCTTAACAGCCTGAAAAAGTGTCAATATAGCCTTGTTTTAAGGCCTTAATATTAAAACCGTACATCAGAATGCTCTGAAATTACCTGAGAGAAACACTGGATAGGTGATGTCTCCCCCAGACTTGGAATGAAGCTGGAATAACGTCAGGATTCCTTTTTAGAGTAGCCTGAAAAAGAGAAGAATATGCCTTTAACAGCCTGAAAAAGTGTCAATATAGCCTTGGTTTTAAGGCCTTAATATTAAAACCGTACATCAGAATGCTCTGAAATTACTTGAGAGACACACTGGATAGTTGATGTCTCACCCACACTTGAAATGGATCTGGAATAACGTCAGGATTCCTTTTTAGAGTAGCCTGAAAAAGAGAAGAATATGCCTTTAACAGCCTGAAAAAGTGTCAATATAGCCTTGGTTTTAAGGCCTTAATATTAAAACCGTACATCAGAATGCTCTGAAATTACCTGAGAGAAACACTGGATAGTTGATGTCTCCCCAGACTTGAAATGGAGCTGGAATAACGTCAGGATTCCTTTTTAGAGTAGCCTGAAAAAGAGAAGAATATGCCTTTAACAGCCTGAAAAAGTGTCAATATAGCCTTGGTTTTAAGGCCTTAATATTAAAACCGTACATCAGAATGCTCTGAAATTACCTGAGAGAAACACTGGATAGGTGATGTCTCCCCCAGACTTGGAATGGAGCTGGAATAACGTCAGGATTCCTTTTTAGAGTAGCCTGAAAAAGAGAAGAATATGCCTTTAACAACACTGAAAAAGTTTCAATATAGCCTTTAGCAGCCTGAAAAAGTGTTAATATAGACCTGGTTTAAGGCCTTAATATTAAAACCGTACATCAGAATGCTCTGAAATTACCTGAGAGACACACTGGATAGGTGATGTCTCCCCCAGACTTGGAATGAAGCTGGAATAACGTCAGGATTCCTTTTTAGAGTAGCCTGAAAAAGAGAAAATATGCCTTTAACAGCCTGAAAAAGTGTCAATATAGCCTTGGTTTTAAGGCCTTAATATTAAAACCGTACATCAGAATGCTCTGACATTACTGAGAGAAACACTGGATCGGTGATGTCTCCCCCAGACTTGGAATGGAGCTGGAATAACGTCAGGATTCCTTTTAGAGTAGCCTGAAAAAGAGAAGAATATGCCTTTACAACATGAAAAAGTTTCAAATACTTAGAAGCCTTAAGTGTCCTATAGACTTGGTTTAAAGGCCTTAATATTAAAACCGTACATCAGAATGCTCTGAAATTACCTGAGAGAAACACTGGATAGGTGATGTCTCCCCCAGACTTGGAATGGAGCTGGAATAACGTCAGGATTCCTTTTTAGAGTAGCCTGAAAAAGAGAAGATATGCCTTTAACAGCCTGAAAAAGTGTCAATATAGCCTTGGTTTTAAGGCCTTAATATTAAAACCGTACATCAGAATGCTCTGAAATTACCTGAGAGACACACTGGATAGTTGAGTCTCCCCCACACTTGGAATGGATCTGGAATAACGTCAGGATTCCTTTTAGAGTAGCCTGAAAAAGAGAAGAATATGCCTTTAACAGCCTGAAAAAGTGTCAATATAGCCTTGGTTTTAAGGCCTTAATATTAAAACCGTACATCAGAATGCTCTGAATTACCTGAGAGAAACACTGGATAGGTGATGTCTCCCCCAGACTTGGAATGGAGCTGGAATAACGTCAGGATTCCTTTTTAGAGTAGCCTGAAAAGAGAAGAATATGCCTTTAACAACATGAAAAAGTTTCAATATAGCCTTTAGCAGCCTGAAAAGTTAATATAGCTTGTTTTAAGGCCTAATATAAACCGTACATCAGAATGCTCTGAAATTACCTGAGAGACACACTGGATAGGTGATGTCTCCCCCACACTTGGAATGGATCTGGAATAACGTCAGGATTCCTTTTTAGAGTAGCCTGAAAAAGAGAAGAATATGCCTTTAACAGCCTGAAAAAGTGTCAATATAGCCTGGTTTTAAGGCCTTAATATTAAAAACCGTACATCAGAATGCTCTGACATTACCTGAGAGAAACACTGGATAGGTGATGTCTCCCCAGACTTGGAATGGAGCTGGAATAACGTCAGGATTCCTTTTTAGAGTAGCCTGAAAAAGAGAAGAATATGCCTTTAGCAACATGAAAAAGGTCAATATAGCCTTTAGCAGCCTGAAAAAGTGTCAATATAGACTTGGTTTTAAGGCCTTAATATTAAAACCGTACATCAGAATGCTCTGAAATTACCTGAGAGAAACACTGGATAGGTGAGGTCTCCCCCAGACTTGGAATGGAGCTGGAATAACGTCAGGATCCTTTTTAGAGTAGCCTGAAAAAGAGAAGAATATGCCTTTAACAGCCTGAAAAAGTGTCAATATAGCCTTGGTTTTAAGGCCTTAATATTAAAACCGTACATCAGAATGCTCTGACATTACCTGAGAGAAACACTGGATAGGTGATGTCTCCCCCAGACTTGGAATGGAGCTGGAATAACGTCAGGATTCCTTTTTAGAGTAGCCTGAAAAAGAGAAGAATATGCCTTTAACAACCTGAAAAAGTGTCAATATAGCCTTGACCAGCCTGAAAAAGTGTCAATATAGCCTTGGTTTTAAGGCCTTAATATTAAACCGTACATCAGAATGCTCTGAAATTACCTGAGAGACACACTGGATAGTTGATGTCTCCCCACACTTGAAATGGAGCTGGAATAACGTCAGGAGTCCTTTTTAGAGTAGCCTGAAAAAAAAGAAGAATATGCCTTTAACAGCCTGAAAAAGTGTCAATATAGCCTTGGTTTTAAGGCCTAAATATTAAAACCGTACATCAGAATGCTCTGAAATTACCTGAGAGAAACACTGGATCAGTGATGTCTCCCCCAGACTTGGAATGGAGCTGGAATAACGTCAGGATTCCTTTTTAGAGTAGCCTGAAAAGAGAAGAATATGCCTTTAACAGCCTGAAAAAGTGTCAATATAGCCTTTAACAGCCTGAAAAAGTGTCATATAGCCTTGGTTTAAAGGCCTTAATATTAAACCGTACATCAGAATGCTCTGAAATTACCTGAGAGACACACTGGATAGTGATGTCTCCCCCCACTGGAATGGAGCTGGAATAACGTCAGGATTCCTTTTAGAGTAGCCTGAAAAAGAGAAGAATATGCCTTTAACAGCCTGAAAAAGTGTCAATATAGCCTTGGTTTTAAGGCCTTAATATTAAAACCGTACATCAGAATGCTCTGACAATTACCTGAGAGAAACACTGGATAGTTGATGTCTCCCCCAGACTTGGAATGAAGCTGAATAACGTCAGGATTCCTTTTTAGAGTAGCCTGAAAAAGAGAAGAATATGCCTTTAACAGCCTGAAAAGTGTCAATATAGCCTTGGTTTAAGGCCTTAATATTAAAACCGTACATCAGATGCTCTGAAATTACCTGAGAGACACACTGGATAGTTGATGTCTCCCCACACTTGAATGGAGCTGGAATAACGTCAGGATTCCTTTTAGAGTAGCCTGAAAAAGAGAAGAATATGCCTTTAACAGCCTGAAAAAGTGTCAATATAGCCTTGGTTTTAAGGCCTTAATATTAAAACCGTACATCAGAATGCTCTGAAATTACCTGAGAGAAACACTGGATAGGGGATGTCTCCCCCAGACTTGGAATGGAGCTGGAATAACGTCAGGATTCCTTTTTAGAGTAGCCTGAAAAATAGAAGAATATGCCTTTAACAACATGAAAAAGTGTCAATATAGCCTTGGTTTTAAGGCCTTAATATTTAAACCGTACATCAGAATGCTCTGAAATTACCTGAGTAAAACACTGGATAGGTGATGTCTCCCCCAGACTTGGAATGGAGCTGGAATAATGTCAGGATTCCTTTTTAGAGTAGCCTGAAAAAGAGAAGAATATGCCTTTAACAACATTTAAAAGTTTCAATATAGCCCTGGTTTTAAGGCCTTAATATTAAAACCGTACATCAGAATGCTCTGAAATTACCTGAGAGAAACACTGGATAGGCGATGTCTCCCCCAGACTTGGAATGAAGCTGAAATAACGTCAGGATTCCTTTTTAGAGTAGCCTGAAAAAGAGAAGAATATGCCTTTAACAGCCTGAAAAAGTGTCAATATAGCCTTGGTTTTAAGGCCTTAATATTAAAACCGTACATCAGAATGCTCTGAAATTACCTGAGAGAAACACTGGATAGGTGATGTCTCCCCCAGACTTGGAATGAAGCTGGAATAACGTCAGGATTCCTTTTTAGAGTAGCCTGAAAAAGAGAAGAATATGCCTTTAACAGCCTGTAAAAGTGTCAACATAGCCTTGGTTTTAAGGCCTTAATATTAAAACCGTACATCAGAATACTCTGAAATTACCTGAGAGAAACACTGGATAGTTGATGTCTCCCCCACACTTGGAAATGGAGCTGGAATAACGTCAGGATTCCTTTTTAGAGTAGCCTGAAAAGAGAAAATATGCCTTTACAGCCTGAAAAAGTGTCAATATAGCCTTGGTTTTAAGGCCTTAATATTAAAACCGTACATCAGAATGCTCTGAAATACCTGAGAGAACACTGGATAGGGATGTCTCCCCCAGACTTGAAATGGAGCTGGAATAACGTCAGGATTCCTTTTTAGAGTAGCCTGAAAAAGAGAAGAATATGCCTTTAACAACATGAAAAGTGTCAATATAGCCTTGGTTTTAAGGCCTTAATATTAAAACCGTACATCAGAATGCTCTGAAATTACCTGAGAGAACACTGGATAGGTGATGTCTCCCCCAGACTTGGAATGGAGCTGGAATAACGTCAGGATTCCTTTTTAGAGTAGCCTGAAAAGAGAAGAATATGCCTTTAACAGCTGAAAAAGTGTCAATATAGCCTTGGTTTTAAGGCCTTAATATTAAAACCGTACATCAGAATGCTCTGAAATTACCTGAGAGAAACACTGGATAGGTGATGTCTCCCCAGACTTGGAATGAAGCTGGAATAACGTCAGGATTCCTTTTTAGAGTAGACTGAAAATGAGAAAAATATGCCTTTAACAGCCTGAAAAAGTGTCAATATAGCCTTGGTTTTAAGGCCTTAATATTAAAACCGTGCATAAGAATGCTCTGAAATTACCTGAGAGAAACACTGTACAGGTGATGTCCCCCCCAGACTTGAAATGAAGCTGGCATAACGACAGGATTCCTTTTTAGAGTAGCCTGAAAAAGAGAAGACTATGCCTTTAACAGCCTGAAAGTGTCAATATAGCCTTGGTTTTAAGGCCTTAATTTTAAAACTATACATCAGAATGCTCTGCAATTACGTGAGAGACACACTGGATAGGAACGCTCTGAAATTACCTGAGAGAAACACTGTCCAGGTGATGTCTCCCCCAGATTTGGAATGAAGCTGGAATAACGTCAGGATTCCTTTTTAGAGTACCCTGAATAAGAGAAGAACATGGCTTTAACAGCCTGAAAAAGTGTCAATATAGCCTTGGTTTTAAGGCCTTAATATTAAAACCGTACATCAGAATGCTCTGAAATTACCTGAGAGAACACACTGGATAGTTGATGTCTCCCCAGACTTGGAATGGAGCTGGAATAACGTCAGGATTCCTTTTTAGAGTAGCCTGAAAAAGAGAAGAATATGCCTTTAACAGCCTGAAAAAGTGTCAATATAGCCTTGGTTTAAGGCCTTAATATTAAAACCGTACATCAGAATGCTCTGAAATTACCTGAGAGAAACACTGGATAGGATGTCTCCCCCAGACTTGGAATGAGCTGGAATAACGTCAGGATTCCTTTTTAGTAGCCTGAAAAGAGAAGAATATGCCTTTAACAGCCTGAAAAGTGTCAATATAGCCTTGGTTTTAAGGCCTTAATATTAAAACCGTACATCAGAATGCTCTGAAATTACCTGAGAGAAACACTGGATAGTGATGTCTCCCCCAGACTTGGATGGAGCTGGAATAACGTCAGGATTCCTTTTTAGAGTAGCCTGAAAAAGAGAAAATATGCCTTTAACAACATGAAAAAGTTTCAATATAGCCTTTAGCAGCCTGAAAAGTGTCAATATACTTGGTTTTAAGGCCTTAATATTAAAACCGTACATCAGAATGCTCTGAAATTACCTGAGAGAAACACTGGATAGGTGATGTCTCCCCCAGACTTGGAATGAGCTGGAATAACGTCAGGATTCCTTTTTAGAGTAGCCTGAAAAAGAGAAGAATATGCCTTTACAGCCTGAAAAAGTGTCAATATAGCCTTGGTTTTAAGGCCTTAATATTAAAACCGTACATCAGAATGCTCTGAAATTACCTGAGAGAACACTGGATAGTTGATGTCTCCCCCAGACTTGAATGGAGCTGGAATAACGTCAGGATTCCTTTTTAGAGTAGCCTGAAAAAGAGAAGAATATGCCTTTAACAGCCTGAAAAAGTGTCAATATAGCCTTGGTTTTAAGGCCTTAATATTAAAACCGTACATCAGAATGCTCTGAAATTACCTGAGAGAAACACTGGATAGGTGATGTCTCCCCCAGACTTGGAATGGAGCTGGAATAACGTCAGGATTCCTTTTTAGAGTAGCCTGAAAAAGAGAGAAGAACAACATAAAAAGTTCAATGCCTTTAACAGCCTGAAAAAGTGTCAATATAGCCTTGGTTTTAAGGCCTTAATATTAAAACCGTACATCAGAATGCTCTGAAATTACCTGAGAGAACACTGGATAGGTGATGTCTCCCCCAGACTTGGAATGGAGCTGGAATAACGTCAGGATTCCTTTTTAGAGTAGCCTGAAAAAGAGAAGAATATGCCTTTAACAGCCTGAAAAAGTGTCAATATAGCCTTGGTTTTAAGGCCTTAATATTAAAACCGTACATCAGAATGCTCTGAAATTACCTGAGAGAAACACTGGATAGGTGATGTCTCCCCAGACTTGGAATGGAGCTGGAATAACGTCAGGATTCCTTTTTAGAGTAGCCTGAAAAAGAGAAGAATATGCCTTTAACAGCCTGAAAAAGTGTCAATATAGCCTTGGTTTTAAGGCCTTAATATTAAAACCGTACATCAGAATGCTCTGAAATTACCTGAGAGACACACTGGATAGTGATGTCCCCCCACACTTGGAATGAGCTGGAATAACGTCAGGATTCCTTTTTAGAGTAGCCTGAAAAAGAGAAGAATATGCCTTTAACAGCCTGAAAAAGTGTCAATATAGCCTTGGTTTTAAGGCCTTAATATTAAAACCGTACATCAGAATGCTCTGAAATTACCTGAGAGAAACACTGGATAGGTGATGTCCCCCCAGACTTGGAATGGAGCTGGAATAACGTCAGGATTCCTTTTTAGAGTAGCCTGAAAAAGAGAAGAATATGCCTTAACAACCTGAAAAGTTTCAATATAGCCTTTAACAGCCTGAAAAAGTGTCAATATAGCCTTGGTTTTAAGGCCTTAATATTAAAACCGTACATCAGAATGCTCTGAAATTACCTGAGAGAAACACTGGATAGGTGATGTCTCCCCCAGACTTGGAATGAAGCTGGAATAACGTCAGGATTCCTTTTTAGAGTAGCCTGAAAAAGAGAAGAATATGCCTTTAACAGCCTGAAAAGTGTCAATATAGCCTTGGTTTTAAGGCCTTAATATTAAAACCGTACATCAGAATGCTCTGAAATTACCTGAGAGAAACACTGGATAGGTGATGTCTCCCCAGACTTGGAATGGAGCTGGAATAACGTCAGGATTCCTTTTTAGAGTAGCCTGAAAAAGAGAAGAATATGCCTTTAACAACATGAAAAAGTTTCAATAGCCTTAAGCAGCCTGAAAAAGTGTCAATATAGCCTTGGTTTAAAGGCCTTAATATTAAACCGTACATCAGAATGCTCTGAAATTACCTGAGAGAAACACTGGATAGGTGATGTCTCCCCCAGACTTGGAATGAAGCTGGAATAACGTCAGGATTCCTTTTTAGAGTAGCCTGAAAAAGAGAAGAATATGCCTTTAACAGCCTGAAAAAGTGTCAATATAGCCTTGGTTTTAAGGCCTTAATATTAAAACCGTACATCAGAATGCTCTGAAATTACCTGAGAGAAACACTGGATAGGTGATGTCTCCCCCAGACTTGGAATGGAGCTGGAATAACGTCAGGATTCCTTTTTAGAGTAGCCTGAAAAAGAGAAGAATATGCCTTTAACAGCCTGAAAAAGTGTCAATATAGCCTTGGTTTAAGGCCTTAATATTAAAACCGTACATCAGAATGCTCTGAAATTACCTGAGAGAACACTGGATAGGTGATGTCTCCCCCAGACTTGGAATGAAGCTGGAATAACGTCAGGATTCCTTTTTAGACTAGCCTGAAAAAGAAGAATATGCCTTTAACAGCCTGAAAAAGTGTCAATATAGCCTTTGTTTTAAGGGCTTAATTTTAAAACCGTACATCAGAATGCTCTGAAATTACGTGAGAGAAACACTGGATAGGTGATGTCTCCCCAGACTTGGAATGGAGCTGGAATAACGTCAGGATTCCTTTTTAGAGTAGCCTGAAAAAGAGAAGAATATGCCTTTAACAGCCTGAAAAAGTGTCAATATAGCCTTTGTTTGAAGGCCTTAATTTTAAAACCGTACATCAGAATGCTCTGAAATTACCTGAGAGAAACACTGGATAGGTGATGTCTCCCCCAGACTTGGAATGAAGCTGGAATAACGTCAGGATTCCTTTTTAGAGTAGCCTGAAAAAGAGAAGAATATGCCTTTAACAGCCTGAAAAAGTGTCAATATAGCCTTGGTTTTAAGGCCTTAATATTAAAACCGTACATCAGAATGCTCTGAAATTACCTGAGAGAAACACTGGATAGGTGATGTCTCCCCCAGACTTGGAATGAGCTGGAATAACGTCAGGATTCCTTTTTAGAGTAGCCTGAAAAAGAGAAGAATATGCCTTTAACAACATGAAAAGTTCAATATAGCCTTTAGCAGCCTGAAAAAGTGTCAATATAGCTTGGTTTAAAGGCCTTAATATTAAAACCGTACATCAGAATGCTCTGAAATTACCTGAGAGAAACACTGGATAGGTGATGTCTCCCCCAGACTTGGAATGAAGCTGGAATAACGTCAGGATTCCTTTTAGAGTAGCCTGAAAAAGAGAAGAATATGCCTTTAACAGCCTGAAAAAGTGTCAATATAGCCTTGGTTTTAAGGCCTTAATATTAAAACCGTACATCAGAATGCTCTGAAATTACCTGAGAGAAACACTGGATAGTTGATGTCTCCCCCAGACTTGAATGGAGCTGGAATAACGTCAGGATTCCTTTTTAGAGTAGCCTGAAAAAGAGAAGAATATGCCTTTAACAGCCTGAAAAAGTGTCAATATAGCCTTGGTTTTAAGGCCTTAATATTAAAACGTACATCAGAATGCTCTGAAATTACCTGAGAGAAACACTGGATAGGTGATGTCTCCCCCAGACTTGGAATGGAGCTGGAATAACGTCAGGATTCCTTTTTAGAGTAGCCTGAAAAAGAGAAGAATATGCCTTTAACAGCCTGAAAAAGTGTCAATATAGCCTTGGTTTTAAGGCCTTAATATTAAAACCGTACATCAGAATGCTCTGAAATTACCTGAGAGAAACACTGGATAGGATGTCTCCCCCAGACTTGGAATGGAGCTGGAATAACGTCAGGATTCCTTTTTAGAGTAGCCTGAAAAAGAGAAGAATATGCCTTTAACAGCCTGAAAAAGTGTCAATATAGCCTTGGTTTTAAGGCCTTAATATTAAAACCGTACATCAGAATGCTCTGAAATTACCTGAGAGAAACACTGGATAGGTGATGTCTCCCCCAGACTTGGAATGGAGCTGGAATAACGTCAGGATTCCTTTTTAGAGTAGCCTGAAAAAGAGAAGAATATGCCTTTAACAGCCTGAAAAAGTGTCAATATAGCCTTGGTTTTAAGGCCTTAATATTAAAACCGTACATCAGAATGCTCTGAAATTACCTGAGAGAAACACTGGATAGTGATGTCTCCCCCAGACTTGGAATGGAGCTGGAATAACGTCAGGATTCCTTTTTAGAGTAGCCTGAAAAAGAGAAGAATAACAACATGCCCTTTAGCAGCCTGAAAAAGTGTCAATATAGCCTTGGTTTTAAGGCCTTAATATTAAAACCGTACATCAGAATGCTCTGAAATTACCTGAGAGAAACACTGGATAGTGATGTCTCCCCCAGACTTGGAATGAAGCTGGAATAACGTCAGGATTCCTTTTAGAGTAGCCTGAAAAAGAGAAGAATATGCCTTTAACAGCCTGAAAAAGTGTCAATATAGCCTTGGTTTTAAGGCCTTAATTTTAAAACCGTACATTAGAATGCTGTGAAATTACCTGAGAGAAACACTGTACAGGTGATGTCCCCCCCGACTTGAAATGAAGCTGGAATAACGTCAGGATTCCTTTTTAGAGTACCCTTAAAAAGAGAAGAATATGCCTTAATAGCCTGAAAAATTGTCAATATAGCCTTGGTTTTAAGGCCTTAATTTTAAAACCGTATATCAGAATGCTCTGAAATTACCTGAGAGAAACAGTATCCAGGTTATGTCCCCCCACAATTTAAATGAAGCTGGAATAACGTCAGGATTCCTTTTTAGACTAGCCTGAAAAAGAAGAATATGCCTTTAACAGCCTGAAAAAGTGTCAATATAGCCTTTGTTTTAAGGGCTTAATTTTAAAACCGTACATCAGAATGCTCTGAAATTACGTGAGAGACACACTGGATAGGAACGCTCTGAAATTACCTGAGAGAAACACTGTCCAGGTGATGTCCCCCACACAATTGAAATGAAGCTGGAATAACGTCAGGATTCCTTTTTAGAGTAGCCTGAAAAGGAGAAGAATATGCCTTTAACAGCCTGAAAAAGTGTCAATATAGCCTTGGTTTTAAGGCCTTAATTTTAAAACCGTACATCAGAATGCTCTGAAATTACCTGAGAGAAACACTGGATAGGTGATGTCTCCCCAGACTTGGAATGAAGCTGAATAACGTCAGGATTCCTTTTTAGAGTAGCCTGAAAAAGAGAATATGCCTTTAACAGCCTGAAAAAGTGTCAATATAGCCTTGGTTTTAAGGCCTTAATTTTAAAACCGTACATCAGAATGCTCTGAAATTACCTGAGAGAAACACTGGATAGGTGATGTCTCCCCCAGACTTGAAATGGAGCTGGAATAACGTCAGGATTCCTTTTTAGAGTAGCCTGAAAAAGAGAAGAATATGCCTTTAACAGCCTGAAAAAGTGTCAATATAGCCTTGTTTTAAGGCCTTAATATTAAAACCGTACATCAGAATGCTCTGAAATTACCTGAGAGAAACACTGGATAGGTGATGTCTCCCCAGACTTGGAATGAAGCTGAATAACGTCAGGATTCCTTTTTAGAGTAGCCTGAAAAAGAGAAGATATGCCTTTAACAGCCTGAAAAAGTGTCAATATAGCCTTGGTTTTAAGGCCTTAATATTAAAACCGTACATCAGAATGCTCTGAAATTACCTGAGAGACACACTGGATAGGTGATGTCTCCCCCAGACTTGAAATGGAGCTGGAATAACGTCAGGATTCCTTTTTAGAGTAGCCTGAAAAAGAGAAGAATATGCCTTTAACAGCCTGAAAAAGTGTCAATATAGCCTTGGTTTTAAGGCCTTAATATTAAAACCGTACATCAGAATGCTCTGAAATTACCTGAGAGAAACACTGGATAGGTGATGTCTCCCCCAGACTTGGAATGGAGCTGGAATAACGTCAGGATTCCTTTTTAGAGTAGCCTGAAAAAGAGAAGAATATGCCTTTAACAGCCTGAAAAAGTGTCAATATAGCCTTGGTTTTAAGGCCTTAATATTAAAACCGTACATCAGAATGCTCTGAAATTACGTGAGAGACACACTGGATAGGTGATGTCTTCCCCAGACTTGAAATGAAGCTGGAATAACGTCAGGATTCCTTTTTAGAGTAGCCTGAAAAGGAGAAGAATATGCCTTTAACAGCCTGAAAAAGTGTCAATATAGCCTTGGTTTTAAGGCCTTAATTTTAAAACCGTACATCAGAATGCTCTGAAATTACCTGAGAGAAACAGTGTCCAGGTGATGTCCCCCCCACAATTTAAATGAAGCTGGAATAACGTCAGGATTCCTTTTAGAGTAGCCTGAAAAGGAGAAGAATATGCCTTTAACAGCCTGAAAAAGTGTCAATATAGCCTTGGTTTTAAGGCCTTAATTTTAAAACCGTACATCAGAATGCTCTGAAATTACCTGAGAGAACACTGGATTTGATGTCTCCCCAGACTTGAATGGAGCTGGAATAACGTCAGGATTCCTTTTTAGAGTAGCCTGAAAAGGAGAAGAATATGCCTTTAACAGCCTGAAAAAGTGTCAATATAGCCTTGGTTTTAAGGCCTTAATTTTAAAACCGTACATCAGAATGCTCTGAAATTACCTGAGAGAAACAGTGTCCAGGTGATGTCCCCCCCACAATTTAAATGAAGCTGGAATAACGTCAGGATTCCTTTTAGAGTAGCCTGAAAAGGAGAAGAATATGCCTTTAACAGCCTGAAAAAGTGTCAATATAGCCTTGGTTTTAAGGCCTTAATTTTAAAACCGTACATCAGAATGCTCTGAAATTACCTGAGAGACACACTGGATAGTTGATGTCTCCCCCACACTTGAAATGATCTGGAATAACGTCAGGATTCCTTTTTAGAGTAGCCTGAAAAAGAGAAGAATATGCCTTTAACAGCCTGAAAAAGTGTCAATATAGCCTTGGTTTTAAGGCCTTAATTTTAAAACCGTACATCAGAATGCTCTGAAATTACCTGAGAGAAACACTGGATAGGTGATGTCTCCACCAGACTTGGAATGAAGCTGGAATAACGTCAGGATTCCTTTTTAGAGTAGCCTGAAAAAGAGAAGAATATGCCTTTAACAACCTGAAAAAGTGTCAATATAGCCTTGAAAAAGTGTCAATATAGCCTTGGTTTAAGGCCTTAATATTAAAACCGTACATCAGAATGCTCTGAAATTACCTGAGAGAAACAGGATAGGTGATGTCTCCCCAGACTTGGAATGAAGCTGGAATAACGTCAGGATTCCTTTTTAGAGTAGCCTGAAAAAGAGAAGAATATGCCTTTAACAGCCTGAAAAAGTGTCAATATAGCCTTGGTTTTAAGGCCTTAATATTAAAACCGTACATCAGAATGCTCTGAAATTACCTGAGAGAAACACTGGATAGGTGATGTCTCCCCAGACTTGGAATGAGCTGGAATAACGTCAGGATTCCTTTTTAGAGTAGCCTGAAAAAGAGAAGAATATGCCTTTAACAACATGAAAAGTTTCAATATAGCTTAGCAGCTGAAAAAGTGTCAATAGCCTTGGTTTAAAGGCCTTAATATTAAAACCGTACATCAGAATGCTCTGAAATTACCTGAGAGACACACTGGATAGGTGATGTCTCCCCCAGACTTGGAATGGAGCTGGAATAACGTCAGGATTCCTTTTTAGAGTAGCCTGAAAAAGAGAAGAATATGCCTTTAACAGCCTGAAAAAGTGTCAATATAGCCTTGGTTTTAAGGCCTTAATATTAAAACCGTACATCAGAATGCTCTGAAATTACCTGAGAGAAACACTGGATAGGTGATGTCTCCCCCAGACTTGGAATGGAGCTGGAATAACGTCAGGATTCCTTTTTAGAGTAGCCTGAAAAAGAGAAGAATATGCCTTTAACAACATAAAAAGTTTCAATATAGCTGCAGCCTGAAAAAGTGTCAATATAGCCTTGGTTTAAAGGCCTTAATATTAAAACCGTACATCAGAATGCTCTGAAATTACCTGAGAGAAACACTGGATAGGTGATGTCTCCCCAGACTTGGAATGGAGCTGGAATAACGTCAGGATTCCTTTTTAGAGTAGCCTGAAAAAGAGAAGAATATGCCTTTAACAGCCTGAAAAAGTGTCAATATAGCCTTGGTTTTAAGGCCTTAATATTAAAACCGTACATCAGAATGCTCTGAAATTACCTGAGAGAAACACTGGATAGGTGATGTCTCCCCCAGACTTGGAATGGAGCTGGAATAACGTCAGGATTCCTTTTTAGAGTAGCCTGAAAAAGAGAAGAATATGCCTTTAACAGCCTGAAAAAGTGTCAATATAGCCTTGGTTTTAAGGCCTTAATATTAAAACCGTACATCAGAATGCTCTGAAATTACCTGAGAGAAACACTGGATAGGTGATGTCTCCCCCAGACTTGGAATGAAGCTGGAATAACGTCAGGATTCCTTTTTAGAGTAGCCTGAAAAAGAGAAGAATATGCCTTTAACAGCCTGAAAAAGTGTCAATATAGCCTTGGTTTTAAGGCCTTAATATTAAAACCGTACATCAGAATGCTCTGAAATTACCTGAGAGAACACTGGATAGTGATGTCTCCCCCAGACTTGGAATGAAGCTGGAATAACGTCAGGATTCCTTTTTAGAGTAGCCTGAAAAAGAGAAGAATATGCCTTTAACAGCCTGAAAAAGTGTCAATATAGCCTTGGTTTTAAGGCCTTAATATTAAAACCGTACATCAGAATGCTCTGAAATTACCTGAGAGAAACACTGGATAGGTGATGTCTACCCCACACTTGGAATGGAGCTGGAATAACGTCAGGATTCCTTTTTAGAGTAGCCTGAAAAAGAGAAGAATATGCCTTTAACAGCCTGAAAAAGTGTCAATATAGCCTTGGTTGTAAGGCCTTAATATTAAAACCGTACATCAGAATGCTCTGAAAATACCTGAGAGAAACACTGGATAGGTGATGTCTCCCCAGACTTGGAATGAAGCTGGAAATAACGTCAGGATTCCTTTTTAGAGTAGCCTGAAAAAGAGAAGAATATGCCTTTAACAGCCTGAAAAAGTGTCAATATAGCCTTGGTTTTAAGGCCTTAATATTAAAACCGTACATCAGAATGCTCTGAAATTACCTGAGAGACACACTGGATAGTTGATGTCTCCCCCAGACTTGAATGGAGCTGGAATAACGTCAGGATTCCTTTTTAGAGTAGCCTGAAAAAGAGAAGAATATGCCTTTAACAGCCTGAAAAAGTGTCAATATAGCCTTGGTTTAAGGCCTTAATATTAAAACCGTACATCAGAATGCTCTGAATTACCTGAGAGAAACACTGGATAGGTGATGTCTCCCCCAGACTTGGAATGGAGCTGGAATAACGTCAGGATTCCTTTTTAGAGTAGCCTGAAAAAGAGAAGAATATGCCTTTAACAACATGAAAAAGTTTCAATAAGCCTTTAGCAGCCTGAAAAAGTGTCAATATACTTGGTTTAAAGGCCTTAATATTAAAACCGTACATCAGAATGCTCTGAAATTACCTGAGAGAAACACTGGATAGGTGATGTCTCCCCAAGACTTGGAATGAAGCTGGAATAACGTCAGGATTCCTTTTTAGAGTAGCCTGAAAAAGAGAAGAATATGCCTTTAACAACATTTAAAAGTTTCAATATAGCCCTGGTTTTAAGGCCTTAATATTAAAACCGTACATCAGAATGCTCTGAAATTACCTGAGAGAAACACTGGATAGGTGATGTCTCCCCCAGACTTGGAATGAAGCTGGAATAACGTCAGGATTCCTTTTTAGAGTAGCCTGAAAAAGAGAAGAATATGCCTTTAACAGCCTGAAAAAGTGTCAATATAGCCTTGGTTTTAAGGCCTTAATATTAAAACCGTACATCAGAATGCTCTGAAATTACCTGAGAGAAACACTGGATAGGTGATGTCTCCCCCAGACTTGGAATGAAGCTGGAATAACGTCAGGATTCCTTTTTAGAGTAGCCTGAAAAAGAGAAGAATATGCCTTTAACAGCCTGAAAAAGTGTCAATATAGCCTTGGTTTTAAGGCCTTAATATTAAAACCGTACATCAGAATGCTCTGAAATTACCTGAGAGAAACACTGGATAGGTGATGTCTCCCCCACACTTGGAATGGAGCTGGAATAACGTCAGGATTCCTTTTTAGAGTAGCCTGAAAAAGAGAAGAATATGCCTTTAACAGCCTGAAAAAGTGTCAATATAGCCTTGGTTTTAAGGCCTTAAATTTTTAAACCGGACATTAGAACGCTCTGAAATTACCTGAGAGAAACACTGGATAGGTGATGTCTCCCCCAGACTTGAATGAAGCTGGAATAACGTCAGGATTCCTTTTTAGAGTAGCCTGAAAAAGAGAAGAATATGCCTTTAACAGCCTGAAAAGTGTCAATATAGCCTTGGTTTTAAGGCCTTAATATTAAAACCGTACATCAGAATGCTCTGAAATTACCTGAGAGAAACACTGGATAGTTGATGTCTCCCCCACACTTGAAATGGATCTGGAATAACGTCAGGATTCCTTTTTAGAGTAGCCTGAAAAAGAGAAGAATATGCCTTTAACAGCCTGAAAAAGTGTCAATATAGCCTTGGTTTTAAGGCCTTAATATTAAAACCGTACATCAGAATGCTCTGAAATTACCTGAGAGAAACACTGGATAGGTGATGTCTCCCCCAGACTTGGAATGGAGCTGGAATAACGTCAGGATTCCTTTTTAGAGTAGCCTGAAAAAGAGAAGAATATGCCTTTAACAACATGAAAAAGTTTCAATATAGCCTTTACAGCCTGAAAAAGTGTCAATATAGCCTTGGTTTTAAGGCCTTAATATTAAAACCGTACATCAGAATGCTCTGAAATTACCTGAGAGAAACACTGGATAGGTGATGTCTCCCCCACACTTGAAATGGAGCTGGAATAACGTCAGGATTCCTTTTTAGAGTAGCCTGAAAAGAGAAGAATATGCCTTTAACAGCCTGAAAAAGTGTCAATATAGCCTTGGTTTAAGGCCTTAATATTAAAACCGTACATCAGAATGCTCTGAAATTACCTGAGAGAAACACTGGATAGGTGATGTCTCCCCCAGACTTGGAATGAGCTGGAATAACGTCAGGATTCCTTTTTAGAGTAGCCTGAAAAAGAGAAGAATATGCCTTTAACAACATGAAAAAGTGTCAATATAGCCTTAGCAGCCTGAAAAATGTCATATAGACTTGTTTAAAGGCCTTAATATTAAAACCGTACATCAGAATGCTCTGAAATTACCTGAGAGAAACACTGGATAGGTGATGTCTCCCCAAGACTTGGAATGAAGCTGGAATAACGTCAGGATTCCTTTTTAGAGTAGCCTGAAAAAGAGAAGAATATGCCTTTAACAGCCTGAAAAAGTGTCAATATAGCCTTGGTTTTAAGGCCTTAATATTAAAACCGTACATCAGAATGCTCTGAAATTACCTGAGAGAAACACTGGATAGGTGATGTCTCCCCCAGACTTGGAATGGAGCTGGAATAACGTCAGGATTCCTTTTTAGAGTAGCCTGAAAAAGAGAAGAATATGCCTTTAACAACATGAAAAAGTGTCAATATAGCCTTGGTTTTAAGGCCTTAATATTAAAACCGTACATCAGAATGCTCTGAAATTACCTGAGAGAAACACTGGATAGGTGATGTCTCCCCCAGACTTGGAATGAAGCTGAAATAACGTCAGGATTCCTTTTTAGAGTAGCCTGAAAAAGAGAAGAATATGCCTTTAACAGCCTGAAAAAGTGTCAATACAGCCTTGGTTTTAAGGCCTTAATATTAAAACCGTACATCAGAATGCTCTGAAATTACCTGAGAGAAACACTGGATAGGTGATGTCTCCCCCAGACTTGGAATGGAGCTGGAATAATGTCAGGATTCCTTTTTAGAGTAGCCTGAAAAAGAGAAGAATATGCCTTTAACAACATGAAAAGTGTCAATATAGCCTTTAGCACCTGAAAAAGTGTCATATAGACTTGTTTTAAGGCCTTAATATTAAAACCGTACATCAGAATGCTCTGAAATTACCTGAGAGAAACACTGGATAGGTGATGTCTCCCCCAGACTTGGAATGGAGCTGGAATAACGTCAGGATTCCTTTTTAGAGTAGCCTGAAAAAGAGAAGAATATGCCTTTAACAGCCTGAAAAAGTGTCAATATAGCCTTGGTTTTAAGGCCTTATATTAAAACCGTACATCAGAATGCTCTGAATTACCTGAGAGAAACACTGGATAGGTGATGTCTCCCCCAGACTTGGAATGGAGCTGGAATAACGTCAGGATTCCTTTTTAGAGTAGCCTGAAAAAGAGAAGAATATGCCTTTAACAGCCTGAAAAAGTGTCATATAGCCTTGGTTTTAAGGCCTTAATATTAAACCGTACATCAGAATGCTCTGAAATTACCTGAGAGAAACACTGGATAGGTGATGTCTCCCCCAGACTTGGAATGGAGCTGGAATAACGTCAGGATTCCTTTTTAGAGTAGCCTGAAAAAGAGAAGAATATGCCTTTAACAGCCTGAAAAAGTGTCAATATAGCCTTTAGCAGCCTGAAAAGGTCAATATACCTTGGTAAAGGCCTTAATATTAAACCGTACATCAGAATGCTCTGAAATTACCTGAGAGAAACACTGGATAGGTGATGTCTCCCCCAGACTTGGAATGAGCTGGAATAACGTCAGGATTCCTTTTTAGAGTAGCCTGAAAAAGAGAAGAATATGCCTTTAACAGCCTGAAAAAGTGTCAATATAGCCTTGTTTTAAGGCCTTAATATTAAAACCGTACATCAGAATGCTCTGAAATTACCTGAGAAACACTGGATAGTTGATGTCTCCCCCAGACTTGGAATGGAGCTGGAATAACGTCAGGATTCCTTTTTAGAGTAGCCTGAAAAAGAGAATATGCCTTTAACAGCCTGAAAAGTGTCAATATAGCCTTGTTTTAAGGCCTTAATATTAAAACCGTACATCAGAATGCTCTGAAATTACCTGAGAGAAACACTGGATAGGTGATGTCTCCCCCAGACTTAAATGGAGCTGGAAACGTCAGGATTCCTTTTAGAGTAGCCTGAAAAGAGAAGAATATGCCTTTAACAGCCTGAAAAAGTGTCAATATAGCCTTGGTTTTAAGGCCTTAATATTAAAACCGTACATCAGAATGCTCTGAAATTACCTGAGAGAAACACTGGATAGGTGATGTCTCCCCCAGACTTGGAATGGAGCTGGAATAACGTCAGGATTCCTTTTTAGAGTAGCCTGAAAAAGAGAAGAATATGCCTTTAACAACATGAAAAAGTGTCAATAGCCTTAAGCAGCCTGAAAAAGTGAATATAGACTTGGTTTAAGCCTTAATATTAAACCGTACATCAGAATGCTCTGAAATTACCTGAGAGAAACACTGGATAGTTGATGTCTCCCCCAGACTTGGAATGAGCTGGAATAACGTCAGGATTCCTTTTTAGAGTAGCCTGAAAAAGAAAGAATATGCCTTTAACAGCCTGAAAAGTGTCAATATAGCCTTGGTTTTAAGGCCTTAATATTAAAACCGTACATCAGAATGCTCTGAAATTACCTGAGAGAACACTGGATAGTTGATGTCTCCCCCAACTTGGAATGGAGCTGGAATAACGTCAGGATTCCTTTTTAGAGTAGCCTGAAAAAGAGAAGAATATGCCTTTAACAGCCTGAAAAAGTGTCATATAGCCTTGGTTTTAAGGCCTTAATATTAAAACCGTACATCAGAATGCTCTGAAATTACCTGAGAGAAACCTGGATGGTGATGTCTCCCCCAGACTTGGAATGAGCTGGAATAACGTCAGGATTCCTTTTTAGAGTAGCCTGAAAAAGAGAAGAATATGCCTTTAACAGCCTGAAAAGTGTCAATATAGCCTTGGTTTTAAGGCCTTAATATTAAAACCGTACATCAGAATGCTCTGAAATTACCTGAGAGAAACACTGGATAGGTGATGTCCCCCCAGACTTGGAATGGAGCTGGAATAACGTCAGGATTCCTTTTTAGAGTAGCCTGAAAGAGAAGAATATCCTTTAACAACATGAAAAAGTTCAATATAGCCTTAGCCCCTGAAAAGTGTCAATATACTTGGTTTAAAGGCCTTAATATTAAAACCGTACATCAGAATGCTCTGAAATTACCTGAGAGAAACATGGATAGGTGATGTCTCCCCCAGACTTGGAATGAAGCTGAATAACGTCAGATTCCTTTTTAGAGTAGCCTGAAAAAAAGAGAAATATCCTTTAACACCTGAAAAGTGTCAATATAGCCTTGGTTTTAAGGCCTTAATATAAAACCGTACATCAGAATGCTCTGAAATTACCTGAGAGAAACACTGGATAGTTGATGTCTCCCCCAGACTTGGAATGAGCTTGAATAACGTCAGGATTCCTTTTTAGAGTAGCCTGAAAAAGAGAGAATATGCCTTTAACAGCCTGAAAAAGTGTCATATAGCCTTGGTTTTAAGGCCTTAATATTAAAACCGTACATCAGAATGCTCTGAAATTACCTGAGAGAAACACTGGATAGGTGATGTCTCCCCCAGACTTGGAATGGAGCTGGAATAACGTCAGGATTCCTTTTTAGTTACCTGAAAAAGAGAAGATATGCCTTTAACAACTGAAAAAGTTTCAATATAGCCTTTAAGGCCTGAAAAGTGTCAATCTAGCCTTGGTTTTAAGGCCTTAATATTAAAATCGTACATCAAGAATGCTCTGAAATTACCTGAGAGACACACTGGATAGGTGATGTCTCCCCAGACTTGGAATGAGCTGGAATAACGTCAGGATTTTTTAGAGTAGCCTGAAAAAGAGAAGAATATGCCTTTAACAGCCTGAAAAAGTGTCAATATAGCCTTGGTTTTAAGGCTTAATATTAAAACCGTACATCAGAATGCTCTGAAATTACCTGAGAGAAACACTGGATAGGTGATGTCTCCCCAGACTTGGAATGGAGCTGGAATAACGTCAGGATTCCTTTTTAGAGTAGCCTGAAAAAGAGAAGAATATGCCTTTAACAACATGAAAAAGTTTCATATAGCTTTAGCAGCCTGAAAAAAGTGTCAATATAGACTTGGTTTAAGGCCTTAATATTAAAACCGTACATCAGAATGCTCTGAAATTACCTGAGAGAAACACTGGATAGGTGATGTCTCCCCAGACTTGGAATGAAGCTGGAATAACGTCAGGATTCTTTTTAGAGTAGCCTGAAAAAGAGAAGAATATGCCTTAACAGCCTGAAAAAGTGTCAATATAGCCTTGGTTTAAGGCCTTAATATAAAACCGTACATCAGAATGCTCTGAAATTACCTGAGAGAAACACTGGATAGGTGATGTCTCCCCCAGACTTGGAATGGAAGCTGGAATAACGTCAGGATTCCTTTTTAGAGTAGCTGAAAAAAGAGAAGAATATGCCTTTAACAGCCTGAAAAAGTGTCAATATAGCCTTGGTTTTAAGGCATTAATATTAAAACCGTACATCAGAATGCTCTGAAATTACCTGAGAGAAACACTGGATAGGTGATGTCTCCCCAGACTTGGAATGAAGCTGGAATAACGTCAGGATTCCTTTTAGAGTAGCCTGAAAAAGAGAAGAATATGCCTTAACAGCCTGATGAAAAAGTGTCAATATAGCCTTGGTTTTAAGGCCTTAATATTAAAACCGTACATCAGAATGCTCTGAAATACCTGAGAGAAACACTGGATAGGTGATGTCTCCCCAGACTTGGAATGGAGCTGGAATAACGTCAGGATTCCTTTTTAGAGTAGCCTGAAAAAGAGAAGAATATGCTTTAACAGCCTGAAAAAGTGTCAATATAGCCTTGGTTTAAGGCCTTAATATTAAAACCGTACATCAGAATGCTCTGAAATTACCTGAGAGAAACACTGGATAGTGATGTCTCCCCAGACTTGAAATGGAGCTGGAATAACGTCAGGATTCCTTTTAGAGTAGCCTGAAAAGAGAAGAATATGCCTTTAACAGCCTGAAAAAGTGTCAATATAGCCTTGGTTTTAAGGCCTTAATATTAAAACCGTACATCAGAATGCTCTGAAATTACCTGAGAGAAACACTGGATAGGTGATGTCTCCCCAGATGGAATGGAGCTGGAATAACGTCAGGATTCCTTTTAGAGTAGCCTGAAAAAGAGAAGAATATGCCTTTAACAGCCTGAAAAAGTGTCAATATAGCCTTGGTTTTAAGGCTTAATATTAAAACCGTACATCAGAATGCTCTGATTACCTGAGAGAAACACTGGATAGGTGATGTCTCCCCCAGACTTGGAATGAAGCTGGAATAACGTCAGGATCCTTTTTAGAGTAGCCTGAAAAAAGAGAAGATATGCCTTAACAGCCTGAAAAAGTGTCAATATAGCCTGGTTTTAAGGCCTTAATATTAAAACGTACATCAGAATGCTCTGAAATACCTGAGAGAAACACTGGATAGGTGATGTCTCCCCAAGACTTGGAATGGAGCTGGAATAACGTCAGGATTCCTTTAGAGTAGCCTGAAAAAGAGAAGAATATGCCTTTAACAGCCTGAAAAAGTGTCAATATAGCCTTGGTTTTAAGGCCTTAATATTAAAACCGTACATCAGAATGCTCTGAAATTACCTGAGAGAAACACTGGATAGGTGATGTCTCCCCACAACTTGGAATGGAGCTGGAATAACGTCAGGATTCCTTTTTAGAGTAGCCTGAAAAAGAGAAGAATATGCCTTTAACAGCCTGAAAAAGTGTCAATATAGCCTGGTTTTAAGGCCTTAATATTAAAACCGTACATCAGAATGCTCTGAAATTACCTGAGAGAAAACTGGATAGGTGATGTCTCCCCCAGACTTGGAATGGAGCTGGAATAACGTCAGGATTCCTTTTTAGAGTAGCCTGAAAAAGAGAAGAATATGCCTTTAACAGCCTGAAAAAGTGTCAATATAGCCTTGGTTTAAGGCCTTAATATTAAAACCGTACATCAGAATGCTCTGACATTACCTGAGAGAGAAACACTGGATAGGTGATGTCTCCCCCAGACTTGGAATGAAGCTGGAATAACGTCAGGATTCCTTTTAGAGTAGCCTGAAAAAGAGAAGAATATGCCTTAACAACATGAAAAGTTTCAATATAGCCTTTAGCAGCCTGAAAAAGTGTCAATATAGCCTTGGTTTAAGGCCTAATATTAAAACGTACATCAGAATGCTCTGAAATTACCTGAGAGAAACACTGGATAGGTGATGTCTCCCCAGACTTGGAATGAAGCTGGAATAACGTCAGGATTCCTTTTAGAGTAGCCTGAAAAAGAGAAGAATATGCCTTTAACAGCCTGAAAAAGTGTCAATATAGCCTTGGTTTTAAGGCCTTAATATTAAAAACGTACATCAGAATGCTCTGAAATTACCTGAGAGAAACACTGGATAGGTGATGTCCCCCAGACTTGGAATGGAGCTGGAATAACGTCAGGATTCCTTTTTAGAGTAGCCTGAAAAAGAGAAGAATATGCCTTTAACAACATGAAAAAGTTCAATATAGCCTTAGCGCCTGAAAAAGTGTCAATATAGCCTGGTTTAAGGCCTTAATATTAAAACCGTACATCAGAATGCTCTGAAATACCTGAGAGAAACACTGGATAGGTGATGTCTCCCCAGACTTGGAATGAGCTGGAATAACGTCAGGATTCCTTTTAGAGTAGCCTGAAAAAGAGAAGAATATGCCTTTAACAGCCTGAAAAAGTGTCAATATAGCCTGGGTTTAAGGCCTTAATATTAAAAACGTACATCAGAATGCTCTGAAATTACCTGAGAGAAACACTGGATAGGTGATGTCTCCCCAGACTTGGAATGGAGCTGGAATAACGTCAGGATTCCTTTTTAGAGTAGCCTGAAAAAGAGAAGAATATGCCTTTAACAGCCTGAAAAAGTGTCAATATAGCCTTGGTTTTAAGGCCTTAATATTAAAACCGTACATCAGAATGCTCTGAAATTACCTGAGAGAAACACTGGATAGTGATGTCTCCCCCAGACTTGGAATGGAGCTGGAATAACGTCAGGATTCCTTTTTAGAGTAGCCTGAGAAAAAGAGAAGAATATGCCTTTAACAGCCTGAAAAAGTGTCAATATAGCCTTGGTTTTAAGGCCTTAATATTAAACCGTACATCAGAATGCTCTGAAATACCTGAGAGAAACACTGGATAGGTGATGTCTCCCCCAGACTTGGAATGGAGCTGGAATAACGTCAGGATTCCTTTTTAGAGTAGCCTGAAAAAGAGAAGAATATGCCTTTAACAAATGAAAAAGTTTCAATATAGCCTTTAGCAGCCTGAAAAAGTGTCAATTAGACTTGTTTTAAGGCCTTAATATTAAAACGTACATCAGAATGCTCTGAAATTACCTGAGAGAAACACTGGATAGGTGATGTCCCCCAGACTTGGAATGGAGCTGGAATAACGTCAGGATTCCTTTTTAGAGTAGCCTGAAAAAGAGAAGAATATGCCTTTAACAGCCTGAAAAAGTGTCAATATAGCCTTGGTTTTAAGGCCTTAATATTAAAACCGTACATCAGAATGCTCTGAAATTACCTGAGAGAAACACTGGATAGGTGATGTCTCCCCCAGACTTGAAATGGAGCTGGAATAACGTCAGGATTCCTTTTAGAGTAGCCTGAAAAAGAGAAGAATATGCCTTTAACAGCCTGAAAAAGTGTCAATATAGCCTTGGTTTTAAGGCCTTAATATTAAAACCGTACATCAGAATGCTCTGAAATTACCTGAGAGAAACACTGGATAGGTGATGTCTCCCCAGACTTGGAGGAAGCTGGAATAACGTCAGGATTCCTTAGAGTAGCCTGAAAAAGAGAAGAATATGCCTTAACAGCCTGAAAAAGTGTCAATATAGCCTTGGTTTTAAGGCCTTAATATTAAAACGTACATCAGAATGCTCTGAATTACCTGAGAGAAACACTGGATAGGTGATGTCTCCCAGACTTGGAATGGAGCTGGAATAACGTCAGGATTCCTTTTTAGAGTAGCCTGAAAAAGAGAAGAATATGCCTTTAACAACATGAAAAAGTTCAATATAGCCTTAGCAGCCGAAAAAGTGTCAATATAGCCTGGTTTAAGGCCTTAATATTAAAACCGTACATCAGAATGCTCTGAAATTACCTGAGAGAAACACTGGATAGGTGATGTCTCCCCCAGACTTGGAATGGAGCTGGAATAACGTCAGGATCCTTTTTAGAGTAGCCTGAAAAAGAGAAGAATATGCCTTTAACAGCTGAAAAAGTGTCAATATAGCCTTGGTTTAAGGCCTTAATATTAAAACCGTACATCAGAATGCTCTGAAATTACCTGAGAGAAACACTGGATAGGTGATGTCTCCCCCAGACTTGGAATGAAGCTGAAATAACGTCAGGATTCCTTTTTAGAGTAGCCTGAAAAAAGAGAAGAATATGCCTTTAACAGCCTGAAAAGTGTCAATATAGCCTTGGTTTTAAGGCCTTAATATTAAAACCGTACATCAGAATGCTCTGAAATTACCTGGAGAGAAACACTGGATAGGTGATGTCTCCCAGACTTGGAATGGAGCTGGAATAACGTCAGGATTTTTTAGAGTAGCCTGAAAAAGAGAAGAATATGCCTTTAACAACATGAAAAGTTTCAATATAGCCTTAGCAGCTGAAAAAGTGTCAATATAGCCTTGGTTTTAAGGCCTTAATATTAAAACCGTACATCAGAATGCTCTGAAATTACCTGAGAGAAACACTGGATAGGTGATGTCTCCCCAGACTTGGAATGGGCTGGAATAACGTCAGGATTCCTTTTTAGAGTAGCCTGAAAAAGAGAAGAATATGCCTTTAACAGCCTGAAAAAGTGTCAATATAGCCTTGGTTTTAAGGCCTTAATATTAAAAACGTACATCAGAATGCTCTGAAATTACCTGAGAGACACACTGGATAGGTGATGTCTCCCCAGACTTGGAATGGAGCTGGAATAACGTCAGGATTCCTTTTAGAGTAGCCTGAAAAAGAGAAGAATATGCCTTTAACAGCCTGAAAAAGTGTCAATATAGCCTTGGTTTTAAGGCCTTAATATTAAAACCGTACATCAGAATGCTCTGAATTACCTGAGAGAAACACTGGATAGGTGATGTCTCCCAGACTTGGAATGGAGCTGGAATAACGTCAGGATCCTTTTTAGAGTAGCCTGAAAAAGAGAAGAATATGCCTTTAACAGCCTGAAAAAGTGTCAATATAGCCTTGGTTTTAAGGCCTTAATATTAAAACCGTACATCAGAATGCTCTGAAATACCTGAGAGAAACACTGGATAGGTGATGTCTCCCCAGACTTGGAATGGAGCTGGAATAACGTCAGGATTCCTTTTTAGAGTAGCCTGAAAAAGAGAAGAATATGCCTTTAACAACATGAAAAAGTGTCAATATAGCTTTAGCAGCCTGAAAAAGTGTCAAAT
>NW_022603459.1:0-32435 GCF_008692095.1 Etheostoma spectabile
CACCTATTCATGGAGGTGCTGGGGCTTAGTTGGTTAAAGTGCCTGTCTAGTAAACAGGAGATCCTGGGTTCAAATCCAGCAGCACCTTGTTGTTGCCGAGATTTACCTCCGTTTGCATCCATCATCATGTCCACCCACAACCCCCTGCTACCGATCACTTTGCAATCAGTCTCGTAATAACCTGAAAAATGGTATCACTGAAATTTGAACTTGTGTTGCTGCAGTCAGAGTATACAGTGCTCGTCCTGAATGGGCCAGTATATGCATCAGAACTGCTTGTTGAATGGTCTGTTAGCTTGAAACCCCCCTTTCCCCACAGCTTTCAACTGTAAATTGTGCACTCTTGGGGTCATAGCTGGATCAGGAACCCAAACGGACACACCGGACTCAATGTGGGCGTTGGCTCCGCAATATTTGACAGTTCAGAGACCGGATGAAACAGTTATCAGTTTATTTCCCATCTGGCAGGTATACTTGTTGACTCGTTTGACATTTTGAAGATAATTGCACAATTTTGAACCAACTGTCAGTCTATTGCCCATCTGGCAGGGACATTTCTGGATTCAGGTGGACATTGTGGACAGAAACATTGATGGATCTTGATTCCCACCATGGGATTTAGCCTGTATTGCATTTTGGGGTACAAGGTCAATAAGATGCCATTAACATCCCGCGCAATGTATTGCTATTGTCAGCAAATTGCCACCCTAGTGACTTTCTTCCATGTCTCCATGAACGCCCATATGTTGGGCCCACAATTACAAGAGCAGCAGAAAACCCTAGTCGACCCAGTCCAAAACCAGCACGGTAAGCCTCACGTGTGTCCAAACTAAATGCTAAGAGGCAACTTGGTAGACTCCTAACTGAGGTTATATCTGTACTCACAATGCCCTGTTTTAAACACCAGCCAATCACAAGTGTTACATGTGAATAATCAATGTGTGAGTAATTAGGAAGTCACATAAAAAATAGTTGCAAAGTCTATCAAATGTTTACTTTCGAACCCGTGAGTGGGTTGGAACCTTTGTTGGCACTCCATCAAAAGGTGAATCACAGACCTGGATAGAAATTCCAGAGCAAGTGGCGCAGCGGAAGCGTGCTGAGCCCATAATCCAGAGGTCGATGGCGCCACGAAACCCTCCTCTGCTATTGCTTTGCTTTGTATCAGCAGTATGTCTGTTTCCTGTCTGTTAATGTTTAACAAAGCATCAGTTTCTGAATTAAATGTTTCCACCTAATACGGGAGCATAAACAATAAATATCTACAGTACAAGTACATACATACTGTAAAACATGTACATTAAAGTGCTTGTTATGCTGTCCTGATAGTCTGAGGTATAAAAGAGAGAGCATACCTCTTAGTTTGTTGGACAGGAGGTCTTAGTCTACCACTACTTTCTATAACCATAGCAGTCAGATACCACAGGAGGTAATATCTTTAGCAGCTCTTTTAAAGACTCTACCATAATACCTGCTGGAGATGCCAGGGCCTCATACATGTAAAGCATGAGCTCTACCACTGAGCTACATAAGATTTTCAGATTTTATTTAACTTTTTCTGAGATAGACTTAGACTCCCGCAAGGAAATTAAAATATCACTGAATAAAAAGAAACCTGGGTAAAACATGTAATGGTAATGTTGCATATGGCTTCAAACCTATGGTATAAACCATAGTCAAAAACCAACACACCTGTTGAATTTCTGCTGGACAATATAACACAAAATTAAGGCATTAAGATCAATCGCCAAAAGATGTTTTTTAATCCTCTTTTTAGTCAACTTCAGCATGGGTTCCTAAACAAAGGCGGTACCCTGTATGCATGTATACCTGCATTCATTTTAAAATGTTGGCCAAGTATGTACAAAAACAGAGCCGTATTGACACAAAAAAGAATTTGACAGCAAAAAGCACAATTTTTAAGGACACACAGCAGACCTACAATGAAATTGTTATTGCACTGCTTTGAAAATAGTAAGAACCTTCTTTATCACAAACCTGATGGTGCAGTAATTTACCCAAATGTAGCTATTTGTTATTGCAGTGCACAGCAAAGACGGATGAAGTTACGTGTTAACATCCAGAGATGCCAAAAGTACTCACTTCCCATACTCAAGAAGAAGAAGATAATTATGTTATCTTATTTATTGTGACAGAGACTGGGACTCCAGGTTAATAATATTCTGAACGAGTAGCAAGACATGAATTGAGTTGTTATTTTGTGAGAAGTCTGTGAATATTCCCATTCAATTAGATTCAATTGGTATTGATGATGCAAAATAATAACTAACTCCAGTGAAATAATTTGAAACATAGTGAGGACTAGATTAGGACTGGATTTAAAGCTGATTCTGGTTTCCAACTTGCCCAGGTGTGTCTGTTAACACCGAACAGAGACAACTTCTCTCTGTTGATGCTCTTACAATCATGCATCAGGATAGACATGGGGGGGGGGGGGGCGCTCTGCTATGGCTGTGTCAAAACAGGACCCAGAAGTATCAGGACAAGGTTTATGATAATAAGGTAAGTATTTAGTGAAAATAGTCCGGGAATGTAGTTGAAGTTGACGGCTAAGATTGAATTTGACGGAATGATTTCCAATCCAGATGAAATGATTACGCTATCGACCCGGCAGGGAATGGATGTCAGGTCATGGCTTAAATGGAGCAGAGGTGGTGATCAGGACCAGATGTGCAGACTGCAGGTGTGTGTAGTGGAGGATCAGCTGTGATGCGTTCAGGACACTTGGGACAAACAGATGTTGGTTAGAGCAACATAAAACACCGGCAACATCAAGTCATGATGCCGGAGTCATGATAGTACCACCCCTCTGACGAATTCCACCGAGCGGACTGCCAGGAGCACCAGGATGGAGCCTACAGAAGTCCCGGAGTAGGTCCACGCCCAGGATCTGACGCCGAGGAATCCAGCACCTCTCCTCAGGACCGTCAGCCTCCCAGTCCACGAAGGTACTGGAAGCCCCGCCCATGACGTCTAGAGAAGAACTGTGTAGACCATGTAATGGGAAAATGACGTGTTTTGCAAAACACATCATTTTCTTCTCTAGGGGAAACAGGATATAAGACGGGGATGTTACAGTTTTAATTTTGCAAGAGGTTGTCACACTGTTACTGCGTTAACTCTGTGAAAACTGTCTTCCCACTTGGTTATTCTCTACAGGGAATAATTAAATCTCACCATGTTCTAAACCTTGACTCAGTTGCACAGCTGTCTTTATTTTGTCTCAACAAAGTCTCACTATCCAAACAACTCACAGACCTTTTCACCAACTTTTGGGAGTTTAGAAATATATAAGGGTGACAAAAATGTATTCCTTAAATGAAAATTACACTGACTTCCTTTCAGCCAAAAGAATTTGTATGTTTTTTAGAGATGAGAAGAAAATAAACATGTCTACGTTTTCCAACCAAAACATTTTTAAACGTCTTAATGTTTCTCCTTTGGCCCTTCTCCTTCCCACTGTGGGTACATTGTGGTTAGGGTTGGGTACTGAAACACGGTGCTAGTACGGCACCGGTGCCTTAACACCCGGTATCTATCGGACCGAATAGTAACGGGGATTTTGGTGCTACTGAAATACCAGCGCTGTCTTTTTCCATCTAGTGGTTGTTTTTGTCATTTAGCAGCAATTTACTGGAGAAATATGTTGCTACATTTTTTTATTTAATTTGGATCATATAGCAATAAACAAGCCGTTCTTAAATGTTGCTGACTGTCTTTTTGTGCTCCTTCATTTACAAAATATATACATTTAAAAACTGTATTTTTAAAAGGATGGGTAAAGGCACCAAATTTTGGTGCCTAAATGGTAAAGGGTTCTGAGGAAAGGCAGAAAACAGTCCAGCTGATCCACAATAACATACATGCTGCTCAGGAGATAAAGTTACTGCTGGTCAGCCTTCAATGTGGAGAGAAGATCAGAATATAACAACACAGCTATCAGGGCATGAGGAGGAAACAGCTTGGCTCTGAAACATGTTCACAACGGGGCAGTGTGAATGAGCTGGTGTCTTTTAAGGCTATCACTCCGAGAAAACGTTTTCCCACATTGTTCACACCAGTACGGCTTCTCTCCAGTGTGAATGCGCTGGTGAGTTTTAAGGCGATCACTCCGAGAAAATGTTTCCCCACATTGTTCACACCAGTACGGCTTCTCTCCAGTGTGAATGCGCTGGTGCGTTTTAAGGTGACTATGAGTAAAGGTTTTTCCACATTGTTCACAGCTGTGCGGCTTCTCTCCAGTGTGAATGCGCTGGTGCGTTTTAAGGTGACTATGAGTAAAGGTTTTTCCACATTGTTCACAGCTGTGCGGCTTCTCTCCAGTGTGAATGCGCTGGTGACTTTTAAAGTAACTCCTATGAGCAAACGTTTTCCCACATTGTTCACAGCTGTACGGTTTCTCTCCAGTGTGAATGCGCTGGTGAATTTTAAGGCTACCACTATGAGAAAAGGTTTCCCCACATTGTTCACAGCTGTACGGCTTCTCTCCAGTGTGAATGCGCTGGTGAGTTTTAAGGCTACTACTATGAGAAAACGTTTCCCCACATTGTTCACAGCTGTACGGCTTCTCTCCAGTGTGAATGCGCTGGTGAGATTTAAGGGCATCACCACGAGAAAAAGTTCCCCCACATTGATCACAGCTGTACGGTTTCTCTCCAGTGTGAACTCTCTGATGAATCTTTAAATATCCGGATGATGTGAAAGATTTGTCACAGTGCTGACAGCGGTGACGTTTGACTCCTCTTCCTCTCCGTTTCTATCAACAGAGAAAAACCAAGAGAGTGAGTTAGTGAGGTGCCATGCTGTAGAGCTCTATCTTAAACTAGAAACAACATTTAGAGCATGTTTCTATGGACATTGTTGACTGACGCATACTTTTCTTAATTATCTGCCAACATTACTATTATGGAGTTGCATATGGGAAATGTACATCCAGTGTTGGTTAGTTTGTGATAAATAAACTACTTTTGAACAATTTATGTGTGGCCTCCATTTTGTTGCCAGCCTTTAGCCAGCCGGTAACAAATTGGGGATCATCCGGGATTTTAGTACCGGGAAAGTTGTAAATGTAACATTTTCCCACAGATTTTAAGCTTTCAGTGGTATCTGTAGGGGTTACCGTGTTGTCTTCATGTTGCTGGAACAGCTCTACTCCAGTAAAGTAAATTGGAACCATTGTTCATGACAGGCATTAGCAATGAGGGGCACCAGTTGACCTTTGACCTTTTGTTTTAGGTTGTTTTTGCTAAATCAAACTTGTATAGCCAGCAGTATTGTGTAAGTAAGTAATATGGTAGTGTAATGTGGTATTGTCCACACAAGCTCCATTTCCTCAAGCATTTCTGAAGCTCAGCAGAGCTTTCTGCTGTGCTCTGGAATAAAACTGCTGAGCATCACTGACGCCTCTGAAAAACACAGGTACATATGTCGTGGTCATGGACGTTTAAAAAATAGCTTTGATGTACAGTTGTGTTCAAAATAATAGCATCACTAAACTCATAAATCATATTTTTTGGTAAAAGTGATATTTCTACATGGCAAATAATAATAAAAGTCCTAGAAAACCAACAGTCATGCCATGCATGCTGCTCATTCTGTGGAATTTAATCTGTAATTGAAAGGAGCATGTTCAAAATAATAGCAGTGTTGTGTTCAATTAGTGAGGTGATTGATTCTGTGAAGAAACAGGTGTCAGTTATGGCCCATAATTAATCTATATACTGTATATATACATATTTAAGGAAGGAAGCAAGAACATGTTGTGCATGCTGGTTATAGTGCATTTCACACTGAAATACTCAGCAAAATGGCTCGTTCCAGACATTGCTCTGAGGAACAGAGGACTTTGATTAAAAAGTTGATATGAGTTGAAAACATATAAAGAAGTGCAGAAGATTAGAAGCTACTCCGCCAAAATCATTTCAAATGCCTTGAAATGGCATCCAACGCCTTACCGACGTGGGAAACAACCAAAGGACACACTGACTGGCCAAAGGAAAAATGGAGCAACATTCTGGGGACTGATGAGAGGGAAACTGTTCTTTTTGTGTCTAGGAGCCGCAGACAGTTTGTCCTCCGACCCCCCTGCACTGAAATCAAGCCCCAGTCCACTGTGAAGACAGTAAAGCATGGTGGTTATGGGATGTTTCTCATACTGTGGTGTTGGGCCTGTTTATCACGTACCAGGGATCGTGGATCAGTTTCAATACATCAGAATACTTGAAGAGGTCACGTTGCCTTATGCTGAAGAGGAAATGCCTTTGAAACGGGTCTTTCAACAAGACAAGGACCCAAACACACCAGGAAGGAGCAAAGTCTTGGTTCCAGATGAACCAGATGGATTTTATGGAGTGGCCAGCCCGATCCCCAGACCTCAATCCCAAAGAACAATTGTAGGGTGACATCATAAATGCTGTTTCTGAGTCCAAACCCAGTAATGCAGAGGAATTATGGGATGTAGTTCAATGGTCCTGGGCTGGAATACCTGGGCCCTGTTGCACGAAACTAGGATAAGGGATTAAGCCGGGATATTCAAGTTATCCTGGATGAATTTAGCTTGGACTCGGTTGCACGAAACCAGATTGAATTAAGCCCAGCCAAGTTACCATGGAGATTTATTCTTTGCGGCTAGCCTGGTCCAGAGCAGGCTAACAGCCAGGCTAAGATTAATCCTGGAGTCTCATGTGTCAAATCAGCTGCTGCTCTGATCCGAAATAAACGTGTTTAACAGTTATTCCGTTGTCTTCTGCATGGTTTCTGCTTTATTTTTATTAACATGCATTAGCCTACTTGTCACTTTTGTTTTCGAGAGTTTGATTTAAACCCTACTACAGCTGTTTAGATGTTAGAAATGGTTGCACTGGCACCCAGATGCGGAGTGTGACTTTTCCCGGTGGGACGGTACTATGTCGAGGCTGCCTGGCGTGCAGCCGCTTCTGCCCGGTGGCCGCTGCCCGGTGCCCGGTGGCTGCCAGCAGACTTGCGAGTCGCGTCAGTGTCCACTCTCTCTGTAAAAGTAGAGATGAGCAGCGCAGCGTCCGTGATCTCAGCCTCAGGTTTCTACAGGACGCGCTCCGGAGATTAAGTGTTATAATGTATGTCATTAAGTGTGATGATATTAATGTAGCGATATTCCCAGATGATAATAATGGCAGACTGGTCAGAGACCAATACAGTGGTGTGAAAAAGTATTTGTCACACTTTTTCACACAGGGCCATGATGGTTTGGATTTTTTTTCACCTTTAATAATAAACAACTTCATTTACAAATTGCATTTTGTGTTTACTTGTGTTGTCCTTGACTATTGTTTAAATTGGTTTGATGTTCCGAAACACTTAAGTGTGACAAACATGCAAAGGAACAGGAAATGAGGAAGGGGGCAAACACTTTTTCACACCACTGTACATTCATGATTTCATTTTCTTGCAAATACTGCTAATATTCCTTTTTCTTCACTTCCTGTAAAGGTAGAACACAAACTTGATCCATGTTGGTCGTGTTTTGATTTGGAAATGAACGGCCAGTGTTCCCAATGCATTGGTATTATGGAATTAAAAGCTATTCTAAGGATTTTGAGCGTTATTCACTTCTTTAAAAACACTGCTGTTATTCTGAACACAACTGTATGTAAAGGTTTTACATACAACGGTGTAATGATTGGTGGAAATGGGGGTGGCCTCATACACCCCCCAACAATACATGCATGTCCATTGATCTGCGTTTGTATATCAACAGACAGAGTGAGTGAGTTAGTAAGACGCCATGGTGGAGCGAGCTAAGTAAAACCAGAAGCATTGTTCACAGCATGTCTGTGTCTA
The DNA here is from genome assembly GCF_008692095.1 of Etheostoma spectabile. Taxonomy (NCBI): domain Eukaryota; kingdom Metazoa; phylum Chordata; class Actinopteri; order Perciformes; family Percidae; genus Etheostoma; species Etheostoma spectabile. The sequence goes on from NW_022603459.1 coordinate 7,840, forward strand.
AGTTCCACTGCTGCATTACCATGGTTGTGTTGTGCGTGTGTGTGTGTGTGTGTGTGTGTGTGTGTTAATAAAGTTTGGATTCATATATCTGTGTGGCCTTTTTGTTGGCGGCCTTGAGCCAGGCGGTAACAACCGGGGGATGGTCTGGGATTGGTAGTGCTGGAAACTTTTCTTTGTGGGAGTGTTTGACCCCCAGTTGAACTTGATCTAGTATCTGTAGGGGTCATCAGCCTCTCAGACTCAGGGGATTGGTTGGAACTCTTTGTTTCTTAATTAGATCAAAAATAAAAATGTGATAACAAAAAATACTTTACATGAGAAACATAATCCAGAAAAACAAAGCATGAATGTATTGTTGAATCTGTTACGTTAAATTGGTAGAAATGTACATGGCGATAAACGTGAGTGCACATTATATGAAAGGCACCGAGGAGATTATCCACACTGATTTTTCCCGGCCTTTATTTATCTGTGTTGCCCCCCCGACCACTATCAGAGGGCCGCAGTTTAATTGACTACAGTTTTTCTTGGAGGAATTACGGTATAATACATAAATCCTAAAAGACCTGTGTGCATTCGTTAATATTGACATTAGATTTCTGGGACTCTTCAGTCTGGAGTACCCTCTTTCCTTCACTCACCTCCTCCTCCCTGACACCTTTCCTCTTGCCCTCCTTCTTCTTCTTCTCCTCCTCCGTCTCCTTGTGTTTCTGGATGTACTCTGTGATAAGGTCCAGGTCCAGGTTGTCTTGCGGCTCCCATGTGTTATCCTCACTGGAAAGGTGAGTGCAGACAGAAGAACATCTCCTCACACTTTGTTTTTAGACAATACATTCTCACTCTAATTCATCATTCCTATTATTCCTTTTTTCTATTGCCATCTTGTAAGGTTATTTGTGGGTCTGCAACGTAGTGTCATAATACCAAACCTTCAACTTTGAGGGCATGATACCATGCTGACACTTATTTGCAATATGTAAATATATTATATATCTCAGGACCAAGAACACCAAGTATTAATATTCTAGACTCATACTTACTCTGAGAACCCCTTCCATTTCAGCAGAAACTCTACTCTTCCCTCCACCACTCTGCGGTCCAAAACCTTCTCCACCACATATTCCTCTTCTTCCACTTCCACCTCCTCCTCCTTCTTGCCCTTCTTTCCTGCTCTGGTCGCCAGCTTGCCGTCTGCTGAAGGTGCCTTTGGTAGACCCATGGAGGTGGGGGGGGGGGACATGCAGAGATAATGATCAGGAGTGAATTCTAGTTGACCATGTTTTACAAGATTAAAATCTTCTGTTTGAATGGAGAAAATGCAAGGGCTGATGAGGGGACCAATCCATAGGACTTCAGAGGTTCAAGTATCTCCTGCATTCAAACTGAAAGAACTACTAAAATGTAAGGCCCAAAAGTCATTAACTGGAGCTACAAGCTACATGCACAGTAGCCTGGACCAACCTCACTTCATTTAGCAGAACATCTCCAGATGTTCCTGTGTGAAAATGGAAAGTTCAGAAAGACGTTTTGATGGTGCAACAAGGCAGGCCTGGTTACTTCTTTAAGGGAATACAGTGGGGTCCAAAGGTTTTGGGCAAGTTTGAGGTGCAACGTAGGACTGAACAAGTAATCAAATTTTAATCACGATCACGATTTTGGCTTCCCACGATTAAATTTAACTCCGGGATTTTCGGCAAAAGCCCATCTACCGCTCCGTAAACCACTGTCTGATCATGAGCCAGTCAGAGTTGTCTGCACGGCGCAGCTTAGTTTCTAGATGGAGACAGTCACAGAAGACAGAGTTACGGGGGGGAAAACTCAACAGTAACAGTCGGTTATATGTCGATCTCAAGATTTACCAGTTTACCAGTAAACGCACCCTTTTGTCCTGTCTGTGTTATTCAGAGAACAGCAGTGACCAGTGCTAGTCGGTGCTGGTTATTGTCTGTCAGCTCACAGATCTCTAGGGCGTGAGTAATATTTTTTCTCTAGGTCGCATCCTCTGCCTCTCCACAAGCGAAGCAATGTTGTTTATATCGACATGGTTTAATTTTACGTAACATGACCCATTTCTTCTGCAAAGCCGTGCCTGTGTTTGGCTCTCTCGTCTTACTCTCTCTCCTCTTATTCTCCGTGCAGCCACGCCCCCCCGGCTCCAAGCTACAGAGACAGAGCGGCGACAGCGCCAGTGTCACGCTTCTGACATTTGTCCACAGTTTTAATTGTTATTAACACAGCTGTATATTGTTAAGCATGAGAGACAAACCTGTATTTGTACCAGTGTTTCTGATGGTAACTCTGCTATCGCAGCCGCCACCGGACGGGCAGAAAAATGCAAGATTAATTAACTGTACTGTCCCGCAGTATTTGTCCTTGTAGGCTATTTGCAGTATATTAAATCATTTTTTACCTAATTATTTTGCACTGAAATGACACTCGTCTGTCGGCTCGGACATTCACAGCTCGCTGCATCAGCGCGCTGTGAATGTCCTCGCACGGAGCGGCTGAGACACAAATAGAACGTAGTTGCGGGAGGGTGCACCGGTAGTCATAAAACAATTAGACTATGAAATTTGCCAATTCTGATATGTTTTTTTAGCTAGCCTACTCAAAACAGACAGGGCGACCTAACGCAGAAAAGTTAGCTTACCGTTTTTAGGTGATATTCCATGTTTGTAGTCGAGCTGCGATATGCAAACTGTTACTTTGCATTAAACTTTTTCCCGTTATCTATTTTTGTAAAATGCTGCCACACTGCCGATGTCTTCGACATGGTAGAGGGGGATTGACTGGAAATTAAACACAATTAAATAAATATTCATCAAACCACTAAAACAAGGCTTTCTAGTTCTTTCTTCAATCTGTCCCCAGTGGGTTGGGCTAATCCAAATGTAGTGAAAACAAGGGGGGGGGTGTTCTGAAGACAGACTGTTACCTGTGCAACAGGGGTGATCTGAAAACACCCCCATTAGCAATTAGTGCTTTCCACCCATAGACGTAACGGTCTATGCTTCCACCTGATGAAATTAACACGGCAAAAAATCGACCAATCAGAATTTTGGTCGAGCCAGAACGTATTGACCAATAATCGACTAGTCGACTGGGAGATTACAGCCCTATTATTTAGCAATAATCTATCTCTCTCTCTCTATGTGTGTGTGTCTCTCTCTCTCTCTTTGTGAAAGCGTCTGCGTGCATTCATTAATATTGAGATTAGATTCCTGGTCTCTTCAGTCTGGAGAACCCTCTTTCCTTCACTCACCTCCTCCTTCTTCCTCTTGCTCCCTCGCTCCTCTGAGTCTCCGAGGCCTCACTGACACCTTTCCTCTTGCCCTCCTCCTCCTCCTCCTCTCCTGGTGTCTCTGCATGTACTCGGTGATAAGATCCAGGTCCAGGTTGTCTTGTGGCTCCCATGTGTTCTCCTCACTGGAAAGGTGAGTGCAGACAGAAGAACATCTCCTCACACTTTGTTTTTTAGGAAATACATTCTCACTAGCTGCTAATTTAGATTATTCCTTAGTGTCAAAATACCAAACCTTCAACTTTGAGAATGCCGAAAATTATGTTGAAAGTATGTGTGAATGTGTGTGTATATGGACCAAAATCACCAATCGTTATATTCTAGACTCATACTTACTCTGAGAACCCCTTCCATTTCAGTAGAAACTCTACTCCTTTCTTCACCACTCTGCGGTCCAAAACCTTCTCCACCACATACTCCTCCTCTTCCTCTTTCACTGCTGCAGGCTCCACCTCCTCTTCCTCCTTCACTGCTGAAAGCTCCACCTCCTCTTCCTCCTTCACTGCTGCAGGCTGCTCCTCCTCCTTTATTCCTGCTCCGGTCGCCAGCTTGACGTCTGCTGATGGTGCCCTTGCTAGACCCAGGGGGAGAGGGGGGGGGTTTGTTAGGGTTGGGGGGGGAGATAATGATACAAGGGTTAGAGGAACTAATGGGAGGTGTGAGTGAATCCTAGCTGACCATGTTTTACTATGTTCAAATGTTCTGTTTGAATGGAGACAATGCAGCTACATTGTTACCAGTTTACAATCGAGTAACCGGGGTAACAAATGATTTTTCTTGGGGTTCACTATTTAACTGTCATAGGCAAAACCCTGGAAAGCAGAATCACGGAGTCAGTGAGTGAGAGAACGAACCGCTGTCCTCGTCTCCAAATCTCAGTCTGTTTATTACAGATTCTCTGAAACACAAAGAATAAAACAGTCCTCAACAACAACATTCCCCTCCTTCAATTTAGAACCGTAACACCATTTCTTTACTCCCCATTTTTCAGTGGGCAAAATCTTCCACACTCAAATTCCCAGAATAGTCTCGTCCTTACCAAAATAAATATCAACCTTACTGTACCGTTTCAATAATAATATATATCTCTTCTTTCTACCTCCAAAACTCCTCCATTATACTAATGTCATCATGGAAATCATGAACCCTCTTTGGCTGTAAATAAATATTTAAACAACTTCAGAGTCAAAACATGAACCATCATACACCTGGGGGTAATAGTTCAACTTATAATACATTCCTTTACTAATACTCTGTAGAACTTTTAGAAGGAACTCCCCTTTAAGAGTTAAACATTTTAACATTAACAATCCTGTCAGGATACGTTAAAAACCACAAAATAACTAATACCAGGCAATGGAAGCACCAGCATCCAGAATCCCACACACAACCCTATGCTAACTAGCATGTTAGTTAGCAGTAATTAGTCTATGTCTATGTTAATGTTAACTAGCCTGTTAGTTAGCAGTAATTAGCCTGTGCCTATGTTTTATGTTACCTAGCATGTTAGTTAGCAGTAATTAGCCTGTGCCTATGTTATCTCCTAACATATACCTACCTCTCCGTCTCTGCTGATTGGGAATGATGAGATTTCTCTTGAACAGCTACCAGAAGACTTACAGCTTTCAGACACGTTGCTCACGTCACATCTACGTCTTCCAGCTCAGTTGGAGTCTGCGCAGTACACACCTGTTAGCTAGCCGCGAGCTCTATTGTTTACGAAACCCGTTTCCCGCGGTAACAAACGCGGCTCTTTAGCTCGCCTTTCCACATCATAAACTCCATAACTAACCACCACAGCTTCAGTCCACCAGACACGTCAGAAGGAAACCTTCTGTTGTCATTTTTACCGAGTACCAACCTGGAAAGCAGAATTACGACATCAGAGAGTGAGAAAACAAACCGCCATCCTCGTCTCCAAAGAGGAGGAAAGTGTCCGTCTCCTGGGCACCGTGGTGTACAGATACCCGCACATTGGTTCCGCTTTCTTTGTTTCCCCGCTACGTTAATATTACTTACCAATAAAATTTGAAATTCGTACTAAACGCTACGCTGGTTATTATATTATCCTTAAGGGTGTACCACACATTTAAGCTGAAATAATGTAACATATGCTGCTCTATACATGCGAAAATAGTGATTATTTACATGGAGTCTGGTGGAGATATGCTGCTCTGTACACGCTAAAAGTAGTGATTATTTACATGGAGTCTGGTGGATTATGCTGCTCTATACACGCTAAAAGTAGTTATTATTTACATGGAGTCTGGTGGAGATATGCTGCTCTATACACGCTAAAAGTAGTAATTATTTACATGGAGTCTGGTGGAGATATGCTGCTCTATACACGCTAAAAGTAGTGATTATTTACATAGAGTCTGGTGTAGATATGCTGCTCTATACACTCTAAATTAGTGATTATTTACATGGAGTCTGGTGGGTTTGGTGATGGTGGTTTCAGGGCTGTTTCATGTTAAACTAAAGGATCTTACGTTTTATTTAAAAGTCTATCTCTGTAGGGATCCATCCATAATGTTGTCAGACACTGAATAATAATCTGAGTCTGGCAGAGACAACAACAGAACCTTTAATGGAACGAAACTTAACCTTTTTTTTTTTTTTTTTTTTTTTTTTTTTTAAAGTTATTTTTTCTGGGTTTTTTCCCTTTATTAGATAGATAGCCAGACAGAGTGAAAGGGGAAAGAGAGAGGGGGGTGACATGCAGCAAAGGGGCCACAGGCTGGATTCGAACCCGGGGCCCGCTGCGTCGAGGAGCAAGCCTCTGTACATGGGCACCCGCTCAACCCACTGAGCTATCTGGGTGCCCCGAAACTTAACCTTTTAATTAGGACTTGAAACACAGACACAACAGGAAGAATACATCCATCAAATAATCAGCATGTGTTTTATTGAACTCATTTTGCATTAAGTTGTTCCACATTCCCCGACATTTAAAACAAGTCGATCATTGACGTTATTGTACAAGTCAGATGAATAAATCAGCCGACCCAACTCCCTACGGACTGAGCTACTGCCCTCCCTAGTAGTTATACCTTTGCCTTTCTGGCTTTAATTATGACTTTGGGAGGAAAAATAACATGAAAAGAGAGACAACTGATGAATGAAATCATGATATGATCAAATGAACAAATGATGAAACATATAGATTTTATTAAAAGCATTTAGAAACATTAGACTATATGATGATTGTTTATAGAAACATTTGTTTTCCACATTTTAAATATATTGCAATATGATTGAAAGTATAAAGGACATAATAGTGACCAATAACAGTTGATTATTTTCAGATGTGACATATCATGAAGTGTTTAGTCAAACAGTTCAAATGTTGATAACCAGAGATGAATCAGATGAATGTTTTGTGTGTTGAGTCTCAGATCTGCTTCACAGTGCAGAGGTGTGTGATGGTGAACAGACTGAACTTTGATTTCAGCAGCTGGTCTTCAGTCAGTGTTTCTGTCCACAGGAGAGACTCTCAGTCCTGCAGAGGACACAGAGACACTGAGGAATCCGGCAAGAACCCAAACCCAGGATAGAGAGGCTGAGTGAATGTGGTGTTGAAGGTGTGGAGGTGGATCAGTGAGTCAGAGGAGACTGTGTAGAAGGACAGAGAGCCAGCAAGACAGTCCACATACACTGCTACTCTGTTAGAGACAGAACAGGAAGTGAGGACTGTTCCTCTGTCATTGTGCCAGAAAGAGTAACCATCTTTATCAGAGTAGTTCAGACTCCAGGAATGATCATTATATCCAAACAAACAGTCTCTACTGCCTCCTTTCCTTCTGATTCCTCTGTAACTCACTGATATCTCAACCTCTCCTCTCCTCTCGACCTCCCAGTAACAGCGACCAGTCAGACCATCTCTACACAGCAGCTGAGGCCAGATGTCAAATCTGTCTGGATGATCAGGATATGACTGATCCTCCTTCACATTTGTCACCTTCCTGTTGTTGTCAGACAGTTTGAGGTCTCTGTGTACTGAGTTTCATCAGATGATGGAGTTCTACTATCTGTCCACTAGATGGAGCTAACTGACCATCTAATGAGCTGAAGATCAGCAACTTGTACAGCAGCAGGTATCTCTCCAAGTGGCCTCCGTGTGACATATTACTTTGATACTTTAAGTACATTTAGCTGTTAATATTTACTACCTTAATATATATTTTTAACCCTACTTGTTTTTGTCTGACATTTACCTTTACATGCACCGCTCCCTCCCTCTTGGGTGAGGAGAATATCTCCAAATTAAAACAATAAAAGCATCTTTCTCCTGACTGCAGCTCGCAAATCAACACAGCAAAAGCAGTGGCGTTAGAAATTAATTTAATATCTACTCAAATTTGTTGACGGGTCTCTGGAGCACAGGCGGCGTCCCACCTGTGTGACCTCATGTTGCAGTGGATTGTGGGATACGCTTCATGCTGGAAGCTGCACTTTATATTCTAGCTGAAAGAAATAAAGGGGATGCATGGGATTACCCATAGACTGTATAGATATTGATTATATTATTAATATTAACGGTCTATGGGATTACCCCCTTTCTGGTCTACATGTCCCTGACTCAGCTGAATTACTTTATGCCCGGTGGGGACAAAATGTGCCCCCCCCCCTAAAGTGATCAATGAAGCTTTACCAATAGACCATATATCATAATCCTCTAATAGAAGTGTTTGAACTCTGCAGGCCGGCTCCATTGCACGCGTAACGTAAGAGGAGCTGATGTTCAACACCACGCTTCACCAGAATCACCAAACTGGCGACAGCAGCCAGAGAGCAGTGTGGGGGTGCGTATTAGAGGGTTGGCGCTCCTATCCCATCCCGGGCTTTGGTGCTGCCGGGTAGACCTGACCGGACTCCAGACCAACCAAAGAGATCTAATACTGGGGTTTGCAGCTGAGTTAACCCCACAGGCCTATTACAACCAGAACTTAACTATCTGCTCTACACGCGGACAAACACGACAGTCTGTGTTTTTTACGAGGTGTGTGCGGCCCTTTCACACAGAAAAGGATCCTAAAGTGTTTGTATTTCTTTTACATTAAACTACCGATATACAGGAAACGACTTCATGACTGTCAGTGAGCAGATCTGCAGTTTGGGTTTTGAGAGTTTGTGTTTTTATTTCTTGTTTCCCTCCCCTGCGTCCTCTGACAACAGCTGACAGTACAGTCCCTGACAAAAGACTTGTCGCTTATCTATTTTGTAGAAACACCTGCTATTAACCTGACTTTTAATTAATCACTTGGTGTAAGAAATAGCTCATATGAAAAGCTAAAACCCTCCCAAATGATGTTCAATGCACTGAAATAAATTAGTTTCACTGAAAAAAGATTTATAATTTAAACAAGACAGAAAGGTCAAATTTTGGCGCCTATACAGAAATTGAACAAATTTACTGCTAATAATAAAATATGTCAGCAAATTAAATAGTGGTGCTGTGAGATTCAAATGTAATATCTTGTATGACTTCCATGAGCTTGAAGGACTGGACCCATGTGGTTTGGCAAGGATCCAGACCATGTGTTGATGAAGTCATCAGGAATAGCTAGGAAAGCAGTCCTGCTGCCTCCTAGAGTTCATCAATATTCTTTGGTTTGGTCTTCCATGCTTCCTCTTTCATCCTACCCCACATATGCTCCATGATGTTCATGTCTGGTGACTGGGCCAGCCAATCCTGGAGCATCTTGATCTTCTTCGCCTTGAGGAACTTTGAAATGGAGATGGAAATATGCGATGGAGCACCATCCTGCTGCAGAATTTGGCCTCTTTTATGGTTGGGAATATAAGAGGTAGCTAAGATTTCTTGGTATTTGAGACTACTGATGTTGCCTCCCACCCTGCAGATCTCTCGCACACCCCATACTGGATGTAACCCCAGACCATGATTTTTCCACCACCAAACTTCACTGTTTTCTGGGTGAATCTTGGATCCATGCGGGCTCCAGTAGGTCTCCCGCAATATTTGCGGCGACTGTGGTGTAATTCAACAGAAGATTCATCTGAAAAATCCACTTTCTTCCACTTCTCCAGCGTCCATCCTTTTAGCAGGCTGTGGGCCTCGGCAAATGCCACACGGTTTTTCAATTGTCTTTTGTTTAGTGCCGGCTTCTGGGCACTGATTCGACAATGGAGGCCATTTTGAGACAGAATCCAACAAACTGTTCTGGTTGACACAGGGACTTCAGGTGACCAGGTCTTGTGGAGCTCTGCTGCAGTGGAAAATGGGCTGGCCTTGGATTTTCAAGCCAACAATCAGTTGTCTTGCGGGGTCTGCCTGACCTGGGCTTGTCAAAAACGTCTCCAGTGTCTTCAAATGTTTTTTTAATCCTCTGTACTTGACGCTGAGACACATTGAAGGTGTCTGCCACATCAGCAGTGGATCTGGTCTTCAGCCTCTTGATAATCAAAACTTTAGTCTCAGGGTGAATCTTAGGCATGTTTGCAGAAGTCTAGTTGCAGTTGATGTGAAGGTCTAGTGTACTGGGGTTGTGTTTATACACACCTGAGACCTGATTGATCCATTATTAGTCACAGGTGAAGCTCATATGACAAGGCGACAACACTTATGTCTTTGCAAAAATTGACTCAATGGGCTTTACCAAGCGGTGAATATTAGAATACTTTTTGACAGTTTTGTTTTGCACTGAAACATTATTACAAAAGCTGTTGGGATTAAAATGAGCCATTTCTTGTAAATAAATCTTGATTAGAAATGTATTTCAGCGGCACTTCAGGTCAATTTGTACACAAGCGACAAGACTTTTGTCAGGGACTGTACACTATGACCCCCAATGACTTCCTAGATCACTATCAATGGTGTTGTTCTACAGCTGACCCTGTGTCCTGAAAAGATGTGAGGAAAATTTGCCTACTTTATTTATAGTCGAGAGTCATCATAAATTTGTTTTAAATCATGCAAAACACCTTCTGCTTCCACCTGTCATTCTGACACATGGAAACCCAAACATGCAAAAGCATTGTTATATTTGGACCTAGACCCAGTGAACAGCAGTCTGTTTGTTTGGAAATGCAAGAGAAGGACGATCACAAACAAACACTGCTGATAAGGTGGGGGTTCATTAATAACTTAATGATTTTCAGTTCTTTTTTTCTTTGAAATTACTCAAGAGAGATGGCATTGTCGATGGGTTAGTCTACCAATTTGGCCCCGACTGAAATATCTCAACTATTAGATCAATTGTCATAAAATGGTTTACTAACATTCATGGTCCAACTATTGGATTTACTGTCGCAAAATTCTGTTTTCCCTCAAGGCAAGGCAAGGCAGCTTTATTTGTAGAGCACATTTCAGCAACAGGGCAATTCAAAGTGCTTTACACAAAAACAGTCAAAGAACAGTTAAAAAATAAAAATAGATAAAACACAAGAATAAGATTTACAGTGCAGCACAAGAAATTAAACATTACAGAAATTAACAATCATTTAAAGAAATGCAACATCAAAAAGAAAGGTCTTCAGCCTTGATTTAAAAGAACTGAGAGTAGCAGCGGATCTACAGGTTTCTGGGAGTTTATTCCAGATATGAGGAGCATAGAAACTGAAAGCTGCTTCACCCTGTTTAGTTCTGACTCTGGGGACAGAAAGTAGACCTGTCCCAGATGACCTGAGAGGTCTGGGGGGGTCATAGTGTAGTAGCAGATCAGAAGTGTATTTTGGCCCTAAACCGTTAAGTGATCTATAAACTAGCAAAAGTACTTTGAAATCAATTCTTTGAGGCACAGGAAGCCAGTGTAAAGTAAGGTTTCCAGATTTCTCAGACAAAATCCGGGACATTTTCAGCTCAGAAGCGTATTTACCTCCAAAACACGACATGTTTTTATTTTTGTAAAACTTAAAACGGGGACACTAGACCTAGAGCTGTTCTCATTAGGGGCTGAGCCGAAAATCCTAATATTTCAAGATAAAAAGTCTTAGTATTTCAAGATAAAAAGTCCTAATATTTCAAGTTAAAAAGTACTAATATTTCAAGATAAAAAGTCTTCATATTTCATAATGTTGTAATGTTCACTGATCTACATTTATCTGACAGCTTTTGCTTTATTGCTTCAGGCTTGTTTCTGCAACAGTTTGTTGAGTATCGGATACAATAAAAACTATTGAGGACATTTTTTCCTTTGACAGTGATGCAGTATTAAACAAGATCGCTGCAGTCGGCAGCAGAGAAACAAGCTGCAATGTACGTTAATAGGATATTTGTCCAGTTTGTATTTATGTTCATAAAGTGCTTGTTTTGCTGCTAACAGACTCAGATTAATATTCTAAGTGTCTGACAACATTATGGAAAGGATTTCTAAGGAGGTCGACCTTTCTGTTAAAGATTAAGATCCTTTAAAAAAAAATAAAAGTCTGCGAAATTGCGTTTGCCCACCAGACTCTATGTAAAGCATCGTAAAATATGGCTTTCTAAAATATCTCTGAGCTCTGAGCAACACTGGCTCTGGCTGTCTGGAGCTTGCGGGTGGAGGGTATTCGACTATCGGCTACGTTTGCTCAGTGTTTTCTTTTTTTTCCAATTTCGGGTCTGTCATTCGCAGTGAAAACCGGGGACATTTCCGGGGACAGATCCAGGGGACAGGTTCCCAAAACTGGGGACTGTCCCCGGAAACCGGGGACGTCTGGTCACCCTAGTGTAAAAAGTTCAGAACTGGAGTGATGTGATCCAGTCTCTTGGTCTTAGTGAGGACCCGAGCAGCAGCGTTCTGAATCAGCTGCAGCTGTCTGATTGATTTTTTAGGGAGACCTGTAAAGACCCCGTTACAGTAGTCAAGTCTACTGAAGATGAAAGCATGGACCAGTTTTTCCAAATCTTGCTGACACGAGTCCTTTAACCCTTGATATATTCTTAAGGTGATAATAGGCTGACTTTGTAATTGTCTTAATGTGGCTGTTAAAATTCAGGTCTGAGTCCATGACTACACCAAGATTTCTGGCTTTGTCTGTTGTTTTTAACATTGTTGTTTGAAGCTGAGCGCAGACTTTTAATCGTTCCTCTTTTGCTCCAAAAACAACCACCTCCGTTTTTCCTTCATTTAATTTCAGAAAGTTCTGACACATCCAGTCGTTAATTTGTACAATGCACTTAGTCAGTTAAGGATAATTTGTAATAACTTTGGTTATCCCAAGTTATTACAGGCGTCTAGCAATCATGGGAAAATGTGATCAGTTGTTTGTGATGTTGCCCAACAGTTTATGAGCTCCAAATAATGGATTTCAAAATACTTTTTAGTTTATAATCACAAAACGGTTTAGGTCCAAAATACCTTTCTGATCTGCTACTACACTATGGCCCCCTATGACTTCCTAGATCACTATCAATGGTGTTGTTCTACTGCTGACCCTGTGTCCTGAAAAGATGTGAGGAAAATTTGCCTACTTTATTTACAGTCAAGAGTCATCATGAATTTGTTTTAAATCATGCAAAACACCTGCTGCTTCCATCTGTCACTCTGACACATGGAAACCCAAACACACAAAAGCATTGATATATTTGGAACTAGACCCAGTGAACAGCAGTCTGTTTGTTTGGAGATGCAAGAGAAGGACGATCACAAACAAACACTGCTGACAAGGTGGGTGTTCATTAATAACTTAATGATTTTCAGTTCTTTTTTTTATTTTGGGATGGCATTGTCGATGGGTTAGTCTACCAATTTGGCCCCGACTGAAATATATCAGTGATATTTATTGATCTGTTAGATCAATTGTCATAAAATGGTTTACTAACATTCATGGTCCAACTATTGGATGTACTGTTGCCAAATTCTTTTTTCCCTCAGGATGATTTGTAATAACTTTGGTTATGCCAATTTATTACAGGGGTCTAGCAATCATGGGAAAATGTGATCAGTTGTTTGTGATGTTGCCCAACAGTTTATGAGCTCCAATGTAGCTGCCAAAAAAGGCATTTAGTCATTGGTTTGTTTGATGGCAAATTTTCAAAGGTTGTTTTACAGCAGTTCCCTTTCTTCTTCTCATTCTCAGGCCTCCATCTATATACAGTGGGGTTTGAAAGTTTGGGCACCCAGGTAAAAAATTGCATTAATTTGCATGAAGAAGGCATTAAATGACAGATTAGACATACGTATTATATGTCACAAAAAGTTAGATTTTATTTCCATCATTTAAACTTTCAAAATAACAGAAAACAAAAAAATGGGGTCTGCGAAAGTTTGGGCACCCTGCAGAGTTAATACTTTGTACTGCCCCCTTTGGTGAGTGTCACAGCTTGTATCGCTTCTTGTAGCCCGCCAAGAAACTTTCCATTCTTGTTTGAGGTATCTTCACCCATTCTTCCTTCAAAAAGTCTTACAGTTCTTTGAGATTTCTGGGCCTGTCACACACTGCTCTTTTAAGGTCTATCCATAGACTTTCAATTATGTTGAGGTCAGGAGATTGTGAAGGCCATGGAAAAACCTTCAGTTTACGCCTCTTGATGTAATCCACCGTGGATTTTGCGGTATGTTTAGGATCATTCTCCATTTGTAGAAGCCATCCTCTCTTGATTTCAGCTTTTCACATTAAAGAACGTTACTTGTGTTCCATAAAACATCCATGCATCCAAGTTATTTGGGGCAATGTGTTGTAAGAAATATTTCTGAGATAAAAGACTATGGGTAACACTTTATTTACAGGGGTGGGCAGAAGACTGGCATGACACCATCATTATTATGACAAGACCCCTGTCATGAACATGAAGGAGTCATTGAGTGTTCATGAATGTTGTCATTATGTGTCATTTGGTAAATGTGGACACTTTTAATGCAAAGTTAGCATTCAGACCTGCTAGGGCTTAGTGGGCCTTATGCAAAAACATTTTTCCATTCTTATCCTGAATCTCACTTTCATCTATGAGGTTTCCTCCTACAAGTCTGATTCACTTACCCTTCTTCACAAACCTTTTGTCAATTTCATCCTAATAAAATACCATCTATGCACATTTGTGAGATGTCATCATCATCATAAGAATAATCATAGTCTGCATATTACTATATATTGCTATTTGTTCTGCTGTGTATGTGGGCAAGTTTCATTAACAAACATGTTACCCGACCCAGGACCCAGCAACTAAAGCTGTTTTTTTAGCTCAGCTCAAAAACTACTTGAACAATACAATTGTATTTCTGCAATGCTAAACAAAAACAACAACCACTGCCAACAGTGCATGTAATCATTAGCATAATCAATGTCTTTTGAAGGTACATGTTCTGCTGTTTGTGGATGAGTTTCCTGCATGTTACCCGAGGAAACATTTCTTACAGCAGAACGTAAGTCCCCCTGTCTGATATCAGCAGACAACAACAGAACAAATGAAGCAGTATCTGTCAGAAGTCACATTACAGGACCCGAAACATTGACAAAATATTTTCTTACTCTGACAGAAATAAATAACTTTTTTTTCCTACATAGCCAACAGTTCAAAGAATAAGTACATCCAATCCTTTTAAACCAAAACGAGCTGGTCCCCTCACAATCTTTTAAATTCTGGCCGAGTTTCCTCTTAAACAAAGCTGAACAGTCCATCATTTTTGGATTTTGATTGCTCCTGCCGTCTGTCCTGAAGCTGCCACATTGTATCTTTTTACACAGCAGAATAGCCCGAAGCCTAAGAAATTGAGTGACATTTTTTCAGCCAATCCGTCAGCTGGAACCTGAGTTATCCCTTATGGAATCCAATCAAGTCGCAGTGTTTAAAGAGAAGGGACCTGGGAAAGATTGACAGCTATTCCAACCAGTTAGAGCCAAACATTATAAAACCAGCCTCCCTGTGTAGCCAATCAGAAGACAAGTTGATTGATCCCAAACATGACCAGAAAATTTTAACCCTGTGATGGCTCCAGCTGTGTCAAAGCAAAATGTGGCCTTCTTAGGCATTTCACCTTTTCATCAATTTTTAATAACTTATTCCTATAAATGTATGCATGTAGTTATTTCAAGAATGTGTGTGAGTGATGTGGATGTGTTTTTTAATTTTTTGTGTTTTTTAATTTGAGAAGTTTTGTATTTTGCACTTTTTGGGCTTTTTTTCTGAAAGGAAATGAGAAAAACGCACAGACATATCTGTAGAAATAAATTCATATAAAATCCATTTCATTCCAAGTCATTTTTTTCTGGATTTTTTTTGTTTTAAGTTGAGACATGTGGCTAGGGTACTATTTTTGTATGTAACCCATGTAATATGCTTACATCAGTCTTTTTTCATCATTTCACAGATGATTTACTTGGACGGAAATAGAATTTCTCTGTTCTAACCTGTTTAGCTCTGTGTCAGTAAGGCCTAGTGTCACACTGCCACTAGAAACAACAAATTGAGAGTGTTAACTTCCCAATGACCTCAGGGTCATCCCAGAGGGCAAAAGTATGTGGAAACTTCATCACTTTTTTGGGGGTAAAAATTTAGGCAAGAAAAGGATGGATTTTCAAGTGTTTCTATTAAGACATTAACTCCTAATAAATAATTCCATTTTGTTCAGAATTTGATCTGTCATTGTTAATAATTTAGTATTATAAATGATGCAATAATATTTACGTTATCAAGAAACATTAAAACTTAATAATAAATAATAAATAATAAAACCATGTTTTCAGGGACTTTAAGACCTCTGCTTGTAAATCCCTTGTGACTAGAGTGGCATATGATCTCTCCAAAGAGGAGACACAGCTGCAATGGAAAAATTACATTTGAATAATGATCTTCTGTTTTTGCTTCTTTTTATAGTTGATTCTCATATGCTTGAAATCTTTTGTGTCACTTTTTTTATATATGGGACTAGATAAAGTACAAGGTCACAGTAAACTATCTCTCCCTGTACATTCTTTCTCTCCTTGGCAGTTGTGTTAACAAGATTTGTAACCTCTGGCTTAATGGTGTGCATAGCGGGAAGAAGCAGGGTGGCACCAGACTGTCTCCTGTTTTAGATTGGCTATCAGAAATGCTGAGTCATGTTAACAAAGGGGGGCTCATTACGCTCTGGGATGTACAGTATATAACCCAGTTTTTTCTTATATCTCGTGAAAGACTTTTCTACATTGTGCTGCTGTACTGTGTGAAATTGTTATCCTTATACCTGCAGGTATAAATAAAATACAAAGACCAAAATTTAGTTTTAGTTCTCAACACTCCAATTTTTGTTTCACTCTCAAAAACAATTCTGCAACAGAAACTTCCATAACACAGCAAGGACCCTGGTCAAGAGATTATTTGATTTCATCAGTGAATTGTTTGAGCTAATACTCTACTTGTAGGAGCCATACTAGTGGGTTTCCTCCAAGCCACAGGGGGCAATGTATTGCATTGTTTTGTCAAGGCCAAGGCTGGTCTTGGGTAATTTAAGTTCCTCTATTGATGCAAAGTAGCAAAGCAGTTTTTATCTTTGCTCGGATTATGTTGTGGTTTTTAGGACTTTATTAGAGTTAAGTGGACGTTGTAAGGCTACAGAAAATAAATGCCTTAAATTCAAACTACTGAAAAGGACTGGACATTGTTATTCTGAGCACACGTTAGAAACAATAATTGTTAGAAACAATAATCCAATTAGCAACTAAGTATTGGTCATAGTCACTACACTACTAATAGCTAGTACTCAGATACATTCTGAGAGGTAAACAAACCAAATATGCTTTCTTAGTGATGTTTCTACCTGTGTGACTGAAAGCTGTGTTAAGCTTCCTTTTTTAATGAGGCCCAACCTTTCAAGGAAGTGTTTGATTGATTTGTAGCATACTGCTAGTGCACATATACTTACTGGCATAAAGTGCCATATGTAAAATATTATCAGCACTCTTGTCTTGTAATAGAACAAAGAACTGTGTCAAATTTGTCCTTGGAGTAATGAAACACTAAAGGAGAAGTGAGTTTAGAAATATGTTAGACAAAGAATAAAGGGAAGGGCCACAATGATTCCAGTAAATAATTATAAGAAGTAACACACTTGTGTAATAGAACACAATAAATCAAATTGAGATTGTGAGAAAGGCCATCGATTTCTAGAGTACTTCTAGAGTACTCTGTACTCTGTGCGGTACAAAGAAACCTGTTTGATGAAAAAAAAAAACTTAGTCATAGTCAGAGAAATACATAATGTAAAAACATGAAATGGGGTCCAACACATGCATGCTATACAGTAATAATGACTTTATGAGATGGACAGTGCCAGTTCATGTCAGGCATGACGACAAGATTCACCTGATGTTACATCAAGGGAATCCCTTTATGGCTGCATGTCCATACTTCTTCTTCGAGTTTTATTTGAAAAACTGATTTTAAGTCATTGTCCACCTGGTCTAAAAAAAGCAAGTAAGTAGACCTTGAGTCAAGATTATTTGGTCAAAATACTTTTTTACAAGATCCGTAATTAACTCGATGTACTCTCTGATATTTCAATCACTACTGTTGACAAAAGGTGGTCATGAATGGCTTGCCAAGACACAATAATGTTAGCATGTACAAACTTATCAAGATCAAAATGTCTCCATTATGTTTTACAACTAACCTGAGATTGATTATGGTAGCCTACCATAAAATGTATTGATTTTATCTTAATTTTGTCTTGTTTTGATTAAAAAGTAACTCTTTTGATGTAATCAGTACTCACACTGACCCTTTTATGTGTTTGACCAGTCATTGCTTTGTATGGTCCTTTGAACACACAAACCGACCTATAAATCCTTTCATTTGCTGGGAGAGTTTCACTTTCAACTTTTCACCAACGTCTGGATTCTGACACAGTCTTTCTAATGTGAGTACAAATACTGACAAAGTAGAGCATGGCTGCATCATTTGAAAATATGGTTTTAAGACATCTCTTTTGTCTTTTCCAGCAAGTTGCTGTGGATGTGGTCCATAATGGGGGTGCCCGGGGGTTTGTTGTGGCTCCTCATTCTGAGTTTTTCAGAAGGCGTTTCAGGTAAACAGTCTTACATCTTGGGGTAAACATGTTACTTTTAAATACAGTCAAATACAATTTTTCCCAGATTGACACCTCTCTCTTCTAATATATTCAATGAAAGACCACCATATAGGGTAGAACTTGGGGATGGGCATTCAACAGATTATACAAAATGTCTTCAAGCATAAGCGGAAAACAATGTCATTTTATTTTAACACATATTTACTGTGTAATTGTACTTTCCCTTTTGAAAAGACCAACAACCTTAATGTAAATAGATTTTATTGTGGGTACTTTCAACGTTGCATGTTTCTATTCTGGTGATTAACTGAAGAGATTTCATTATTACATTTACTTAAATATTAAGATGCCATTTTTATGACAGCACCATGACATAAAATGAAACATTCTAGCTGTCTTAGAGCCATGGTCGTGGCCATAGATTCTACCTTGCACAATCCTCAGTCAGATAAACGATCAATGCGTCAGGAAGACTAAACTAACACATTCATCTTAACAACCCCTCTGCCCCTGACATTTGTCTGCTACTAGGGGATGGAGCGTGGGGATGACAGGTAAACAAGGGGCATTTGGGTCATTTTGCTAACAAGGGGGATGGCATATTCCCTCAAATTGCCTACTGGTTATAAAGAAAGTTAAGCCTTCTCTAAATACTGTAATGCTGATGGCAGTGAAGGCTGTAGTTGTCATGTGAGTTCACAGAGACTTTTCTTTCAGTTCAACCAGAACCCAACAGCACAGTTTTACCATCCACACCTCGTCCACCACCTAAGAACTTCACCACCGGTCAAGTGGAAACTACAAAAACAACTGTAGGCAACAGCAGAGCAGTTGAGGGGCAGGTCCATCTGGCCAATGGAGGAAACAGCTCCTGTTCTGGCAGAGTAGAGATCTTCTACGAGGACAGTGGGGGACGGTTTGTGACGATTTCTGGGACCTGGTGATGATGCTCAGGTGGTGTGTAGACAGCTGGGCTGTGGCAGGGCCATGTCAGCACCACAAAGTGCACGCTTTGGACAGGGCAGCGGGCCCATCTGGTTGGATGATGTCACATGCACAGGCAGCGAATCAAAGCTCAGCGAATGCAGACACAGGGGGTTGGATTCCACGACTGTAATCACAATGAGGATGCTGGTGTGGTCTGCGAAGGTAAATACAAATGTGTACAACTAAAGGCAATGAAGTCTCACTGTGTAACATGCTGTCTATGGTGTACCATTTAGCAGATGAGAGGATTTTAGTAACCACTTGTTACAGAAATATGAAATATGTGCTTTATAGTTCTCTTTATTACTTGCATGCTCTGTAGCCTAAAATAGCTGTTGTATGTAGTTTTTCAAAGATACCATCGTCTTCAAGAAGTCCATTTAACTAGAAAAACTGTCTATTAAAATAGTTTTAATATTTGCTACACACAATAGATATTGTTTTGTAGATGATAAGTCAAACGTACAGTAAAAGATAAGTTTGTGTTAAAAACATGAATGAAGTTTTGTCCATCCATCCATCCATCTTCATCCGCTTATCCGGTATCGGGTCGCGGGGGCAGCAGCTCCAGTAGGGGACCCCAACTTCCTTTCCCGAGCCACATCAACCAGCTCCGACTGGGGGATCCCGAGGCGTTCCCAGGCCAAGTTGGAGATATAATCTCTCCACCTAGTCCTGGGTCTTCCCCGAGGCCTCCTCCCAGCTGGACGTGCCTGGAACACCTCCCTAGGGAGGCGCCCAGGAGGCATCCTTACCAGATGCCCGAACCACCTCAACTGGCTCCTTTCAACGCGAAGGAGCAGCGGCTCTACTCCGAGCTCCTCTCGGATGACTGAGCTTCTCACCCTATCTCTAAGGGAGACGCCAGCCACCCTCCTGAGGAAACCATTTCGGCTGCTTGTACCCTGGATCTCGTTCTTTCGGTCATGACCCAGCCTTCATGACCATAGGTGAGGGTAGGAACGAAAATTGCCCGGTAGATCGAGAGCTTTGCCTTCTGGCTCAGCTCTCTTTTCGTCACAACGGTGCGATAAATGGAATGTAATACCGCACCGGCTGCTCCGATTCTCCGACCAATCTCACGCTCCATGGTCCCCTCACTCGCGAACAAGACCCCAAGGTACTTAAACTCCTTCACTTGGGGTAAGGACTCACTCCCCACCCGAAGAAAGCACTCCATCGGTTTCCTGCTGAGAACCATGGCCTCAGATTTAGAGGTGCTGATCCTCATCCCAGCCGCTTCACACTCGGCTGCGAACCGATGCAGTGAGTGCTGAAGGTCAGACCGATGAAGCCATCAGGACCACATCATCCGCAAAAAGCAGCGATGAGATCCCGAGCCCACCGAACTGCAACCCCTCCCCACCCCGACTACGCCTCGCTATCCTGTCCATAAATATTACAAACAGGATTGGTGACAAAGCGCAGCCCTGGCGGAGGCCAACCCTCACCTGGAACGAGTCCGACTTACTGCCGAGAACCCGGACACAGCTCTCGCTTTGGTCATACAGAGATTGGATGGCCCTGAGAAGGGACCCCCTCACCCCATATTCCCGCAGCACCTCCCACAATTTCTCCCGGGGGACCCGGTCATACGCCTTCTCCAGATCCACAAAACACATGTAGACTGGTTGGGCATACTCCCAGGCCCCCTCCAAGATCCTTGCGAGAGTAAAGATTTGATCCGTTGTTCCACGGCCAGGACGGAATCCGCATTGTTCCTCTTCAATCCGAGGTTCGACTATCGGCTGAACCCTCCTTTCCAGCACCTTGGAGTAGACTTTACCAGGGAGGCTGAGAAGTGTGATACCCCTGTAATTGGCACACACCCTCTGGTCCCCCTTTTGAAGAGGGGAACCACCACCCCGGTCTGCCACTCCTTAGGCACCGTCCCAGACTTCCACGCAATGTTGATGAGGCATGTCAACCAAGACAGCCCCTCCACACCCAGAGCTTTGAGCATTTCTGGACGGATCTCATCAATCCCTGGGGCTTTGCCGCTGTGGAGTTGTTTGACTACCTCAGCGACCTCCACCAGGAAATTGACGACAATCCCCCATCATCCCCAGCTCTGCCTCCACCAAAGAGGGCGTGTCAGCTGGATTTAGGAGTTCCTCAAAGTGCTCCTTCCACCGCCCTATTCCTCCTCAGTTGAGGTCAACAAGGTCCCATCCTTACTGTATACAGCTGGATGATTCCTTGCTTCCCCCTCCTGAGGTGGCGAACGGTTTTCCAGAAGCACCTTGGTGCCGACCGAAAGTCCTTCTCCATATCTTCTCCGAACTTCTCCCACACCCCTGCTTTGCCTCTGTCACAGCAGAGGCTTCAGCCCTTCGGGCCTGTCGGTACCCTGCAACTGCCTCCGGAGTCCTCCAAGACAACATATCCCGGAAAGATCTTCTTCAGTCGGACGGCTTCCCTGACCACCGGTGTCCACCAGGGTGTTCGTGGGTTACCGCCCCTTGAGGCACCTAAAACCCTAAGACCACAGCTCGCCACCGCAGCTTTAGCAATGAAGCTTTGAACATTGTCCACTCAGGCTCAATGCCCCCAGCCTCCACAGGGATGCACGAAAAGCTCCGCCGGAGGTGTGAGTTGAAAGTTCGTCGGACAGGGGCCTCCTCCAGACGTTCCCAGTTTACCCGCACTACCCGTTTGGGCTTACCAGGTCTGTCCAGAGTCTTCCCCCACCCTCTGACCCAACTCACCACCAGATGGTGATCAGTTGACAGCTCTGCCCCTCTCTCACCCAAGTGTCCAAAACATACGGCCTCAGATCAGATGAAACGATTATAAAATCGATCATTGACCTTTGGCCTAGGGTGCTCTGGTACCAAGTACACTTATGAGCATCCCTATGTTCGAACATGGTGTTTGTGATGGACAATCCATGACTAGCACAGAAGTCCAACAACAGACAACCACTCTGGTTTAGATCAGGGAGGCCGTTCCTCCCAATCACGCCTCTCCAAGTATCTCCATCATTGCCCACGTGTGCATTGAAGTCCCCAGCAGAACTATGGAGTCCCCTACTGGAGCCCCATACAGGACTCCATTCAAGGTCTCCAAGAAGGCCGAATACTCCGAACTCTTGTTTGGTGCATATGCACAAACAACAGTCAGAGTTTTCCCCCCATCACCCGCAGGCGTAGGGAGGCGACCCTCTCGTCCCCGGGTAAACTCCAACGCAGCGGCACTCAGCCGGGGACTTGTGAGTATCCCCCCCCCGCCCGGCGCCTCACACCCTGGGCACTCCGGAGTAGGACAGAGTCCAACCCTATCCAGGAGAACGGTTCCAGAACCGAGACTGGCGTAGAGGTAAGCCCACCAGATCTAACCGGTAGAGCTCCACCCCGCACAAGTTCCGGCTCCTTCCCCACAGAGAGGTGACTTCCACGTCCCCAGAGCCAGCCTCTGCCGCCCGGTTCTAGTCCGTCGAAGCCCTTGACCTTCGCTGCCACCCATGTAACAACGCACCCGACCCCTTGGATCCTCCCACAGGTGGTGGCCCGTGGACTGGAGGGAGAGGTGCCACGTTGCTTGTTCGGGCTGTGCCCGACCGGGCTCCGTGGCAAACCGGCCACTAGACGCCGCTCACGAGCCCGCCGTTGGGCCTGGCTCCAAGGGGGGGGCCCCGGGCTTCCTCCGGGCAGGGTCTTCTATCCCTTCCTTGATCAACCATCGAAGTCTTGATGAAGTTTTGTGCACAACAAAAAATGATCTGTATATCCAGTAGACATATTCTTCACATTCAACAGGGGGACAGGCCTGCTTTGTTGTATTCACTCGCTGCTAGCTATATAGTTAGAGAGTATTATAGAACAAGACTAGGGTGGAACTCAGAAAAAACAGTAATGATTACAAAACTGTCCGCTACTTCAACATTACAAACAGCGCCATAGATTTATCATACACAGCACAGTTAGGCTAATGATATTTTACAGCCATGGTCGTGGCCATAGATTCTAACTTGCATAATCCTCAGTCAGATAAACGAACAATGCGTCAGGAAGACTAAACTAACACATTCATCTTAACAACCCCTCTACCCCTGACATTTGTCTGCTACTAGGGGATGGAGAGTGGGGATGAACAGTAAACAAGGGGCATTTGGGTCATTTTGTAACAATGGGGATGGCAATTCCTTAAAATGCCTACTGGTATAAAGAAAGTTAAGCTTCCCTAAATACTGTAATGCTGATGGCAGTTTAAAGGCTGAAGTTGTCGTGTGAGTTCACAGAGACTTTTCTTCAGTTCGACCAGAACCAACAGCACAGTTTTACAACCACACCTCGTCCACCACCTAGAACTTCACCACGGTCAAGTGGAAACTACAAAAACAACTGCAGGCAACAGCACAGCAGTTGAGGGGCAGGTCCATCTGGCCAATGGAGGAACCAGCTCCTGTTCTGGCAGAGTAGAGATTCCTACGTGGACAGTGGGGGACGGTTTGTGACGTTTCTGGGACCTGGTTGATGCTCAGGTGGTGTGTAGACAGCTGGGCTGTGGCAGGGCCATGTCAGCACCACAAAGTGCCCGCTTTGGACAGGGCAGGGGCCAATTGGTTGGATGATGTCACATGCACAGGCAGCGAATCAAAGCTCAGCGAGTGCAGCCACAAGGGGGTTGGATCCCACAACTGTGATCACACTGAGGATGTGGTGTGGTCTGCGAAGGTAAATACAAATGTGTACAACTAAAGGCAATGAGTCTCACTGTGTAAATGCTGTCTATGGTTACCATTAGCAGATGAGAGTATTTTAGTAACCACTTGTTACAAAATATGAAATATGTTGCTTTTAGTTCTCTTTATGACTTGCATGGTCTGAAGCCTAAAATAGCTGTTGTATGTAGTTTTTTAAGATACCATTGTCTTCAAGAACTTTTAATATTTGCTACACACAATAGATATTGTTTTGTAAATGATAAGTCAAATGTACAGTAAAAGATAAGTTTGTGTTAAAAACATGAATGAAGTTTTGTGCCAAAACAACAACATGATTGTAGATATCCAGTAGACGTATTCTTCATTCAGCAGGGGGACAGGCCCTGCTTTGTTGTATTCACCCGCTGCTAGCTATATAGTTTAGAGAGTATTATAGAACCAAGACTAGGGGGAACTCAGAAAAAACAGTAACGATTACAAATCTGTCCGCTACTTCAACATTACAAACAGCGCCATAGATTTATCATACACAGCACGTTAGGCTACTGATATTTTAGAGCCTGGTCGTGGCCATAGATTCTAACTTGCACAATCTCAGTCAGATAAACGAGATCAATGCGTCAGGAAGACTAAACTAACACATTCAACTTAACAACCCTCTACCCCTGACATTTGTCTGCTACTAGGGGGTGGA
>NW_022603460.1:0-26933 GCF_008692095.1 Etheostoma spectabile
GTCAACTACATCATCAAGCTCAGTTGGGCGGCCGCAGTAACGCTCAGCCATCACGGAAAGTGCTTCTAATGGCCTTCACTGGTCTCCATCCAGAAACAATGGGAACAGTTGGTCCATTTCTTTAACTGTCTATACTTTAAGATAGCGTAAACCCCACTTGAGCCGCTAGTTTTAGAAAACATTAGCTAGTCGGAGAACAGTCTGTTCACATGAATATTTGCAAGCCTCGAAGTTTGGTAGCAAATCTATGCATGATTCCATGGTAAGACAGATTTATTGCATTAGTTTTTTTTTGCAGATCTTGTCATTATTGTACATGCTACCTTATATTTCCAGTTTTCAACTCAGCAACCTCGTTTTGCAACATATATTTCACCATCCACTTATTTAACTGCTGTCACAGCCATTGACTATTCCATTCTTTTTTTTTATTTTAGCCCCTGACAGCTTTTTTGCTTTATCCATCTTATTCATAGACGATAACTCACAACTCGTACTGCTCACTCAGTGCTCACAGCGCCCCCGCTTCCTCTTCCACTTCAACATTCTAGATGGAATCTATGAGATAGGGAGCCTACTCTAGCCTGTTAGTCCTTTTAAAATGTTATATATATTGAGGAAATGCGAAATGATTTAGAAACGCACAACAGCAGCTACATATAGAAAATACCAAAACAATATTATTATTATTTTTTTATCAGTTTGGCGGCCCCATGGTTCCCCCCTATGTACGTATATAGCGCATACCCACTTTTGCGCCACTTTTTATACATTTGGCTTACTGTTATAAAACCAGATCTTGTGTTGCATTTTTGATCGCTTGATGGTGTTTTTTGCCTCCGTGCCTTCCAGGCAGCCAACTCTAACCTTAATCCTAAACATAACCATTGCTGCGCTGCTGGAAGGGATGTTGGGGGCAAAAAACCCAACACCTTTTTGAACTGTCATTACGTTTAAAGGAAAGTTGTTAAGTAACTAAAGTAAATAATAGCTTCTATAACATTTGTAGGCAGACCCTCTTAATGGCCTAAACCACAGTTAGGTGAGATCCTGTGTAGTGACAGTTATGTTGCTATGCAGGTTTTGTGAGAATTAAAAATGAACATAAATGACGTCAGTTTTATTTCCTTTCCTGTACATGAATTTTGTTGGGGAGCAACTGGTCCACTGTGGGCATCTCATTCTCCAAGAAAATCCTTCAAAGCAAATTAATGTCCTGGAAAGCCAGAAAGAGGAGCTTGTCAGTTAAACATGGACAGCATCCTTAAGGCCAGCAGCTGAGCTCTGAATAATGCAAGGCCACGGCCTCCATCAAACCAGCTTTAATTGCCTTTTTTGCCCTGTTTTCCTCTGATTTGGCTGTAAGCGGAGTTTGCTAGAAAACATCTACTCCCAAAATCCTTTTGAAATGACTTGGGGTTAAAATCAATCATCTTCCACTTTGTGGAGTCCTTGTGTTACTACTGTATGTACATTGAGTGCAATCATATGTGCCTATGGCCAATGTCCTACAGATAAATTCCCATACCTTCTATCTTTACCCGAATGACAGGACAAGCAGCTGACACCTGACAAGATGCGCCCTTTTCATATCACCTTGCACAGCCACAAAGAAATCCCTCAGCTCACTTTTTGCTGCTGGCTACTTCTCTGAGCAGTGGTGGATAAAAAAAAAGGAGGGAGAAAAGGGAAAAATCAGTCCTCTGAGAAGTTTATGTCTTTCCTCTACTCCTTTAACTCCCAGACTGCTGCCCCTCAATTTCCTTGCATTCCAGATTGACGGAGCTTTATACATGGTGTAATTTATGTCCGCCAAAGACGTTGCTTTTTTAAGCAGACAAATAGGTAAAGGCAGGTGTTTATGTTTACCTCCAAGTGTTTCCTTGCACTGCAAAAATGTCCCCAATAAACCCACCACAGATTTGACTGTGGCTTGGTAGTCAAAAGGGGAGTTGAGTTGAATATACTTTGTTTTAGCCTACTTGTTGTTATTATGTTAATATCACTGTTTTTAGCCACGTTAGCAGTGTACCTTCATGGATAAGAATGAATTCCTCTGATCTCAGTGACCCTCTGACTTTGCCTCTAGCTCCTTTATTAGTGTTGACTTTTTTGGTGTGTAGAGAAATATCTCTAGTATGGATGGATTGCCATAACATTTTACACAGAGGATAAATCTTAGCAACTTTGGTTATACATTGACTATTTATCTAAACCACCAGCAGGTCAAAGTTTTCATTCAGCCAGTGACATCTCAACATCTACCTCATGATTGGCAAAACGTTTGTGCAGACATTTATGGTTACCAGATATGATCCTTATGATTGTAGCGATCTTTTTTGTCATGAGCCATCATGTAACCGCATTTGCAGTTTTGCGTAAAATGTCTCGACAACTACTAAATAGATTGCTTTGAAATATGGTATTCATAATGCATTTACAGTACGTTCTCCCTTCGGATTAATTGTACTAACTTAGGTGATGCCCTAACCTTTATCTGGTGCAGTATTAGGTCGACATTACTAATACTTTGGTTATGACCTACATAACTAATGACATTTCAATCAACTTCAGCTCATGTTTTAGCGCTAATTTGCTAATGGTAAACGTTACACTTGCAAAAAATTACATGCCAGTTTTAGCTTAATGTAATGTTAAAAACATCATCATATTAGCACTGTCATTGTGAATGTTTTAGCATGCTGATGTCAGGCTTTTGCTTCAAAGACCATATGGTAAAATGTTTTTTATTATGAAGCAGATTGAGGAGCTATATGAATACTGAATGAAAATGAATACTGAAAGTACAAAACTCTCAACACGGTACATATTCAGAAATGTTGCATTTAAACCGTCAGGATTTCCGTATGGTTGTGACAACTATGTTTATATATATATACATATATATGTGTGTGTGTGTAGTTCCAGTGTTGCATTGAATTGATTACACAAGCCTATTCATTCAGTTTTTTTAGAAGAGAAGGGAGCATTCCCAACAGCCAGGAAGGGCATCAGGCATTTAAAAAAATGTGCCTTATTTGACATTTGAAACCTAACGATTAAATCTCAAAAACGCTTAGCACTCAAACAGTAAAGGACTGAATGAATGTCAAGTGGGGTGTTAGATTGAAAAATCCTTCCTGCATCCATGCCCTAATCCTGCTCTAAAGGATGTCAGTCCTTTAGAAATGTCCGGAGCCCCCCTGGGGTCATCTAGAAAAAAAAAACTAAACCGTGCACCCAGAATACAAATCTGTTCCCTCTGTTTAATAAACTGTATGCAAGGATTCATAATCCGTGCTCTCGGTTTTATAAATGTTTTATAAAAGTAGGAAAGATATTCACAGATTCAAACTTCTGGGATCAATTACTCTATAGTGAAATGATATTAAATCACAAATGGCGCATCTTTCCTGATGTAGTAAGGTAACAATGAGCTACAGACAAATATTTATCAAAATGAACCGTCCTCCAACCTGGAGAAATAAGATTCTCTAGCAGCCGCCTTGCTTGGGAACCGTCTATAAACTACAGCATTGACACAAAAATATCTATTAATTTAATGATTAAATAAGTTAGTGTCTCCAAACTACCTCAGTTAAAACTTGTCTCCTCCTAGTTGTATTACAGCACTTTTGGATACACTACCATATTTAATTAATTATTAAAAAAAAAAATGTGTAGCTCATTGTTAACCTTACTACATTGGGAAATACCAAAGTCATTTGTGATTTAATATCATTTCACTATAGAGTGATTGATCCCAGAAGTTAGAATCCGTGAATATCTTTCCTACTTTGCTTACATTTATAAAACCGAGAGCACGGATTATGAATCTGTGCGTACAGTTTATTAAACCGAGGGAACAGATTTGTATTCTGTGCGCACGGTTTAGTTTTTTTTTCTCAGCTGATCCCAGGGGGGCTCCGTACAAATGCATCGCTATATACATTTGTGAAAACATTTCCCTGTGTTTGCCATCGCTGAACAAACCCTTGCTTGACATCTGAAATTGAGTATAGTGAAAGCAGGGATCAGCATAATGCACAATAAACACTTGTGAGGAAAATAATGATCCACACTGTAAAGAGTGATCCTCACTGAGAGGAGAATTACAACTCAGTTTGACAAGTACGAGCTGATGTAGCTCTCGCTTTTCCACTACATTATAGCTCTCACCTCACAGGAGAGACATTTCAAATATGAACTGACTCTAGTGGCGTTGTCTTTATTTCGCCAACAGAAATAATGTTTGAGTTACAAGAGATGCAATGGTTAGTTGAGTCATGCAATCTTCTCATGAAGTGTGACAATGGGACAACTAGCAAGGCAGAGGTAAAAATCCATGAAGCCAAAAATCTGAATAAAAGTTTAAATAAGTTCTGGAGCTGTATAACGGTTTGCAACAAGACTATTACTGATTGACAGTGGTAAATAACAGTCATAATAAAAAATATAATAAGGATGAGAGCAGTACAAAAACACAGTGATATGCATGAATCCAAGATTTCAGAAACCTGTCATTACTTTTCAACTCCACCTTATCAGCATTTAACAATTATAAATTTAAAATGACTAACAAAATGCAATTCCTAAACCTACCCAGAACAGGAAACTGTGTGGTGTGTGTGGTGGTGTGTGTGTGTGTGTGTGTGTGTGTGTGTGTGTGAGAGTGTGTGTGAGAGTGTGTGTGTGAGTGTGTGTGTGAGTGTGTGAGTTGAGAGAATGCAAGAAAGCGGATGAGCAATGCGTCTTGCCACCAATATATTAGGCCGCTTCCAAGAAATGTGACTCAATAAGGCAATAAAAAGAAAGAAATCCTTCCCACAAAACACCGAACTCCACATTCGGGCGTCACAAGAACATGCTCACGATGCAAAAGCAATCCACCTAACCTGGCTGAGAAACCACATTCACACAGACACATGCACAGCAAGGAAAACATAATTATCTGTTGGTTATGTATGGCACTAAATTCATAGTTTTGTAGTTTTTTACATAAATTGTGCTAATTCAGTTATGTACAGTAAAAAGCTATATAAAAAAGAGCAAATTATTCTCTGGGATAATTGGGATGATTAATGTATTTTATGTCATGGTCTTACCATTTTGTACTTTTGGTATTTGGAATTTGGAATGCAGTACCGCACTTTGAATTGTTACTAAGTAAAATAGATTCTACTTTTACTTAAGTAGAATATCTGAGTACTTCTTCCTGAGTACTTTTGCTTAAATGTATTGACACCCTTAAAGATGCATGCTCTTTCTCGCCTTATATTTGAAAAAAAAGTACAGTAAATTGGTTGATCATAAGTGACAAATACAAACCTATTGACCTCTGGTGTTAACTAGCCACTGTCTACAGCAAATAAAACTGAACTTTTCTCCTGTTTTGCTTACAACCATCCCAGAGGGCCTGCAGAAGCCCTACTGGTGGAAATTGTGGTGATGAGGTAGTGCGGAGGCTGATTATTCACTGTCACACCTCACCGGCTCCCCTGGCTAAGTGAGAGCAATCACATCGATAAAACATCCTCCAGGTTGTCGATATGCTCCTCTTCTCCAACACTTTGCACGTCCATGTGATACATGGTGACACTGTGACACACAAGGAATAAAACGGGTTCATTAATCAGTTTAGAAATGTGCTAAGAAAGATTTAAAATCACAAATTGAAACTAACAGAGGAGCAATTTTTCAAAGAGTCAAGTCTCAAGACTTCTGGATAGTTCAGGCTTTCAACAATGTGTCTTGCAGATTCATCTAATCTTACCTACTGTAATAAGTGATTCTGTTACATAGAAAACACCACTACTACTACTACTACTACTACTAATAATAATAATAATAATAAAATTAGCAACAGAGGACAGTCTCTACAGAACATACAGTATGTGAATATATTTTTGCAATGCACTTTTTGTAAAAATGAGAGAAAAATGTGTTCAATGCTGAGATTTCCCATGAGAAGAAGTATATCCAAAATCTGTTGAAAAGAAAATGTTACAGTCTCTGAACAACACTGTGCAGACAGATAATCATGTCTAAGCGTTAAGAAGCTTCACTGGAGTTGTTAGAGGTGCCTTGCTGAAGGGCAACGTGACATGGGGAAAGAAGGATATTTCATCCTGCCTGCTTTGGA
This sequence comes from Etheostoma spectabile, assembly GCF_008692095.1. NCBI lineage: Eukaryota > Metazoa > Chordata > Actinopteri > Perciformes > Percidae > Etheostoma > Etheostoma spectabile. The sequence goes on from NW_022603460.1 coordinate 6,143, forward strand.
TTTAGTGTCTCTAGTTCTCTATTTATGCAAGTTACTAAATCTAATGGCAGATTTATTTTCCCAGAGGAAGTCAAGCTTTCATTATCCAATACTAAAGTATTCTACGTGAAAAGAAAACAGCGTAGGTACAGGTCTGAACTTGGCCCAGTGTGGCACCACAGCATCAACTTCAGTCCTGTTGTAAACCAGTGGAGCACAAATGATATCCTTATTGCTAAGATGTTGTTAGGGGATAAAAAAAAAAAAGCTGGTCCCTGCTGCTGTGTCTCCTGCAGCGATGGAGACGAGAACAAGCCTGTGGTGACATGGACACATTTAGCGCCAGGTAAAATAAGGATGATGCTGACATCATGCCACAGCAGCAAGGAAGGCCATTAATGGTGTTTGCTTGTTATATGTCTGTGTTTCTCGGCCCGCGGGTTCAATGTCCTCAACTGCTTCTGAATATGTGTGCCTCAGATGTTTTTACCCCAGACAGTTAGATTACTGAACAGCAAGCACTTTATATAACTCATAGTGATTTATTTCTTAATGTATAATTTCTTATTGTTGCCTTTTAGTATTTCTTATTTATGTAAAGTTTAACATTATTATGAAAGGTTTTACATTACAAATAGATACAAATGTGTCTGCTACTTCAGCACCACGGACAGCACCATGGATTCATCAATACACAGCAGAGCTAGGCTACTGCTATTTCAGAGCCACGGTTAGGGCCAGAGCGTATAACTTGCACAAACCTCAGTCAGGAAAAGGCCAATGAGTCATGCAGGCTAGACTAACATATTCAACTAAATAACCCCTCTGCCCCTGTGGTGTCTCTGCTACCAGGAGATGAAAAAGGGGGGGATTATAGGTTAACAAGGGGCATGCATTTTGATGACAAGGGGGATGGCAACCCCCCTTAATCACCTACTGTCATACCCACAACAGAAAATAACAAGTTTAAACAAAAAGTAGGCCATCAGTATGTGAGGACATCATTCCATTACCACCCACTTAGACAAAGAGGTTGCGATTTTCATCGTGAAAGCAGGGGACATAAAAGGCCTTTTTAAGGGGTTTAGGCAGAGTTGGAGTTAAACTTCATTTAGAAGCCCTATCTACACAGGCCCAAATGACTCCTGATGTGCTCCACTTCATTTATACATATAAACGAGTGTTCACACTACAAACACACTTCACACAAAATGACTGCTGACCTGCAGTGGCCAGCTGAACTATAACACACGCAGTTTGAAAGTGACAGCAGCTGGCAGTACCTGCACAGGTAGGTGAAGTCCAGTACATTCCTGATGTTGTGTTGTTGAGTTTAAACTAGAATTGGGTTGATTAAGTAATTTTGGTATAAAAAAGTACCAAATGTATAAAACTGAGAAGAGGATTAAAAAGATAAGCATACAGTATTTATGCTTTGTATTGTGGTCTTTGACTGTGATTAACCATTTGCTTCCGTTCCTAATCTTAAATTAATTGTTTGATAATAATGGTTGGTTTCCAGGCAAAAGCGATTACCTCGGCCTACAGTCGGAGAAAACCTTTCCTTTTTTCTCTGGCTGTAACTTCAACCCCTAAAACTTTGCTGCGGATGATCTCATTAGTGTCTGAGCAACTTGTGGGACAAATTGTCCAGATAAGTCGATCCCCAATGCAGAGGAGAGGCACAGTGAAGCATCACCAGACATTTTAAAAGGCTCCTGTCTCATCCGGGTGAGTGCCTCGACAAATAGGGAGGAAAGGAACGACATGGGAAAGAGATGGAGGTGAAGACAGAGGTGGCGAAGGAGGGGGAATCAGTCAGGCGGAATGGAAACCCTGTCGAAGGTTAATGAGCAGAAAGATAATGTTTAAGCTCCAAACGACCCTGTCTCATCTGGAGCCCGGGCAAGATGTATAATGGCAAGAGTAGGAAAGTGAAGTGTATGAATGTGTGTTTGGCAGTCAGCTGGCCCCTGCAGGGGTGCTTTCTGTATTGTATTTGTTTTACTTCTAAGGCATCTGAAAATGATAAGATCACAACTTATTTACAACAACATTTACACAAAAGTGCTGACAGAGTTTCACAAATCCTGAAAAGCAAAATAAACAAATTACGTAAATGACATAAATTGTGTAGTTTCACCAGTATTGTCAGTTTTGTTTTATGTGTATTACATTTCTGCACTTCCAGTAAAGTCTACCAACAGGCTTGTGCACTCTCGGATTACCAGACAGCAATAATTTAACATGGCTGCCATACTTCATTTCACTGCACCTGCCGTAGCAAACACAGTTGGATATCATGTTCCTGAACATTTACTCTGCTGTTGTCCTTCGTCTTTCACTGTTGATTTGTGGTTTCAGAGCTCAGTCAGAAACAGTCTTTGCAAACTGGACACAAATCTCGGCTATATACGTCTGGTTTATGCGGATGCACTGGAGAATAACTTGTGCAAATAAAACAGACAGAAAAATATGTATACCTGAAAAAGATTGTTGTGTTGTAAATCAGTTTAGAAATGAATAAGTAATTATAACATGAATTAACAGTGGAGGACATATTCTGATCTTTTTCTTCAGTAAAAGTAGCAGTAAAAGTCCTACTTCCAAAATCTTACAATCTACTACGTTAAGCATTAACAGCAAAATGTACTTTAAGTATTGAAAACCAAATGGTGAATTATATCATGAAATATCATTAGACTGATAATGATTGAGTATTGTGTGAACAACATTTCATGTTGTAGAATACAGAAGCGAAGCAACTTTATATACAGTTTGATAGATTTTTTTTTTAAAGCATGATTTTAATATTTTTGTATGTTAAGCTTTTTCTGAAAAACTGTTGGAGCTACAGCTGTAAAGCAAATGTATTCAGTAAAACTACTATATTTCCATTTAAAATTTAGTAATAGAAGTATAAGGTAGCATAAAATTCAGCGCACTGGGCAGAGCAGCACAGCAGCAGCTCCGCGGCGCTTGAAGTTGATGTAGTACTAGGAGCCACAACTGTAGCGGTAGTATGAAACACCAAAATTCTGTGTAGGGAGGGAAGTTGGGGTTCTGGATGGATCAAACAACCCAGGACTTTCACTCCAGAGAAAATCCTGGGTTGTTTGACCCCAACCACAGTCCTGTTCCCACAATCCTTTCCTAAACCTAACCTGTGTCAAAAGTGACAACAATAGTATGATGCTAAAGGATACTTTTAGCATCAATAACAACGCATAGGCACCTGAACAAGCGTTGGTATTTTACGCAGTGGGAGTGAAAATGTGTGTTTCGACCACACATTTTTTTCTTTCTCACTTCTGTCATTATTGGATGAAGCAGTCTTCTTGTCTTGAGGATGTTCACTAGAAATTGTTTGTTAATGGAATAGTAATTGCTTCTTGGCACTCACACATGTAGCTCAGCGTAAATTCTTTCAGGAAGACCTAACTTTTAATCAATGCTGTCTTCCTAAACAGAATCAGCTGTTTGAGGCGTTCACCTTCCTATTAAACCAATCAGACTCGGCCACAAATTCCAAGGTCCAGTCACAGCGTCACAACCCGGCTCTAAATCTGTTTCGCTTCCTGTGCTATCAGATGTCATTTTAGGCAAAACGTGCCACCCTCCACCTCCTCTTCCACCTCCTGTCATCATCTTCTCTGGCTGACCGCTCCGGAGCCTCCTTTGTCTTAGGGCTCCTTCTCCACCACCGTCAGTGTCTGAATTCCATCGGGGGGGTTATGATTGTTCTCTACCCCTTTGAAATAATCTATTAGTATAAACAATATAGTCTAATCTTCAAAGACTTTGTTCATTTTATTGCACTGTATAACTAACCTTTGCATATCTGCAGACAGTTCTCTCCTGATTGAAATGACAGTGAGATTCATCTTGTAATTCATGAACTTCCACAAAAAGAAGCTTCCTCTTCAGTTTGACTTTGACTTACACTCTTGATGCTGGAAAATAAGTTGCCTGAACCTCTCACTTTGGCATTTTTACATTTTCTTCATGAACGTTTTAACAAGTTGTTTTTAGTCTGGTGTCATTGTTTGCTCTGCAGTTCCATGTAAATTGTGTTGCCGGGCGTGTTGCTATGTTTTATCCCATTTGTCTTGTTTTCTTTTAGGTCTGTCTTTAATAGTTTTAGATTATTAACCTTTTCCCTGAGTGTTTCTGCATGTTGTCCAAGCTTGGTTCATCTGTTTCGTTGTTAACTTAAATACGAGATCTGATATAATTAGTGCTGTCAGTTAAACGCGTTATTAACAGCATTAACACAAACCCAATTTAACGGCATCATTTTTTTATTGTGAAATTAACCTTCTTTTTGGCCTAGCAAACTTTGTAGTTTTTTTCACATGTGTTGTTGCAACAACTAGTAACATTAGAACAACTACAACACCACACCGGACCTAGCTAGACCAACAACAAAACAACAGGCACGCCATACACGCTTGTTTAGGCTTGTGATCCGGCCATAGAGTAGTAACGTTATGTTTTGAGGGATGGCGAGCGCAAGACATCGAAATGGATGCCAATGAGATTCTGAATGAAAAGTTTACTTTTTAAAAGTTGGCAAATGGTTCCATTGACAAAACCAAAGTGATCTGTTGTGATCTGTTGTTGTGAACTGAGCTATCACCGCAGCACGTCCAGTCCAGTCTGAAATACCACTTGATGGCCAAGCACACAGCTGATGCAAATTCTCCTTCCCCTTGTCCAAGTATTTTTTCACCCTTTTATTGATGGAGAGTGCTATATTGTGTAAGAGCTTATTTATAAATATGCAAAATATGCAAATGGATTGTAGATTTCTTCACTCACTTTACAAAAAACAACAATGGTACTCTATTGTGGCTGGTCAAATTTAGGCATTCACTTGCTATTTGGCTGGTGGTCGATAATGTTCATTTGAACCCAGGTCTTAATGTAATACTTAGCGCACTGAAATAACATTTTGATCACAGCCTTACTATGTTATTATATATATTGGGCAATTGCTGAAGCCAGAGAACTAGCAATTTAGAGTTATTTTTGCCAACCAATTTTAGCCATCCACAGAGAACAAACTTCCAACACCATAAACTGATCCTCCAGAGACTCGGAGAGAGAGGAGAGAGGTGGAGGACGAAAAACCGTAAGAATTGATCATGTGTTCAGAGGAGTCAAGGGGGGAAGGGGGTGATACTGGAAACACAACAGAGAATAAGAGGATGGAAAATTGACAATCAAAGCACACACAAACAGAAAGCAGACAATTTCAGAGGGTTGTACAGAGTCTAATCGATTTTATTTCCTCATTCTCAGCTGAAGCTGCACACACACACACACACACATGAGAATGACAGCAGGGTACATTATGAATACTGTAATCAAAGGAAATATCTCAGATGGCTCCAGCATGTTAATATTGAATAATCACTCCCTCATTTCTCTCTCTCACAAACACACACACACACACACACACGCTTTCTCTGATTCTCAGATTTATTGACGGAATGAAAATCAAGGCTGCTAAAAGAACAAATTAGAGGGTTGGAGAAGGAGCACTTCCCCTGCGGGCGAAGGGACTTCAATTACAATGGAGAACCGTGTTTGGCAGAATACAAAATAAATAAATAATTGTAATTATAATTCAAAAGAATATACAATAAAAATTGTCTGGTGGATTTTCCTCTCGCCTCTCCTCAAGAATCAATTTGTCATATTCAGGGACATACGTATATGAGAAGCAATCTATTTCACACTGAAAGAATTACTCATTTCAATTTCCTTGTTGACATTTGAGCCGTAGGGCCACTGTTTGTTGTTTGTGTGTGCGTGTGTGTGTGTGTGTGTGTGTGTGTGTGTGTGTGTGTGTGTGTGTGTGTGGGTGTCTGTGGAGAGAGAGGAGTGGGTGCGTGCATGCGAGCACATAGCTACAGTGTTAGGAACTTCGTCTATCTCCTTAAAGCCTGCTCTATTTCAGCTTTCATTCAGTTTTCTTTTCACTGACCCCTCTGAGACACACTACGATCCTCTCTCTTGAACACACACTCTCATCCCCTTTCTCTGACCACTTTAGTCCACCACACAGCAGTATAAGCCAGAGTCAAATGTAGACGATGCAAAAAGTCCCACACCTACAAAACCTCAGCTGTGAACAAACTAAAATGTGAGATGGGGACAGCATTTCAGAGGTCTGGCTATAGCTTCAAATGCTGATTTACACTTAAAGAGTAACTTCACACCCACTCTGGTTTTTGCTAACCTCCAGTGGTTTATTTTTTCATATTCCTGCAGCGAAAAGTGATGAACCGCTGTGCTCCAGCACCGGTGACATCGCTGTTGGGTGTGGTTACAGGTGCAACAGGCTTGAAACTTTCAACCAGAGAGGGCAGCAAAAACCGTTTTTCATCTGTGTTACTTTTTAAAAGTGCAATGTCAATATTTGTGTGAATACTTTATATTTATTGGTTTTAACACACTTGGTGTAATTTCTGTCACAAATGTGTCTTTACTCTTTTATTCACTGACAACAACCACTTAACTATCATGACTTTCTCTCTCTCTTTCATGTACCAGTACCTCACATATTCATCTATACTGTCCGTCACTTTTCTCCCACAATACTCTCCCTGCCTCCCTCAGCTGGCTGCACCGCAACTGGGGTCAATTAATCATCAAATACTATTTGCATATTTACAGTTGGGCTAAGCTAAGCTGATTACTGCTAGTCCAATAGCCGCTGATTCAACAGGGCTTATGCTGCGACATAATGTGATGAGGATTTGGGGGAAATGGCTTTAGAGTGATCTGATTGGCTCTCATCCCTGAAAGCTTAAATAACAGAGGAGTGCAACATCAATGACCTTCACAGAACACCTCTCTGCCTCTCTCACACCCCTCTGCTGAAAGACTCATTCATGCCTTCATCTTCTCCCGACCGGACTACTGCATCTCACTTCTTCTTGGCATCAGCTCTACCAACACCAACCGACTCCAACTGGTCCAAAACGCAGCCCTCTCATTCATTTGAATGGAGTCCGTTCTTCGGTGCAGCGGGGTGCCAATAAAGGATAATAAATGTCAATAAACTAACGTAGCTCAGCATAAATTATTTCAGGAAGACCTAACTGTTAAATGATGCCCTCCTAAATCAAATCAGCTGTTATCCAAATAACTGTACATTTTTATCATGCTGTGTATAATAACTGTTGAATATCTGCAAATTAGTCTCTCCTGATTGAAATGTAACTCAGCGTAAATTCTTTCAGGAAGACCTAACTCTTAATCAATGCTCTACCAAAATCAAATCAGCTGGGGGAGGCGTTCACCTTCCTGCTGAACCAATCAGAATCGTACACAAATTGCAAGGGCCAATCACAGAGTCCCAACCCTGCTTTAAAATCGGTTTCTCCCTTTGCTATCAGCTGTCGTTGCAGGCAAAGAGTGCAACCCTCTACCTCTCCTTCCACCTCCAGTCATCTACTCCAGCTGACTGTTTGGAGCCTCCTTCGGTCTGGTCTTCGGGCTCCATCCTCGCCACCACCAGTGTCAATTCCATCAGGGGGTTAACAATGGAGTCCATGGAATGTACTTTTTTTTGCGCTGTATAATAAACCTTTTTTGTTTGCTTAACTGCAAACATGTCTCTCCTGATTGAAAATCCTACGTCGGCCATCAAAACATGCAAGCACACATTCGTGGTAGCTCACTATCTAACGAGAACACTGTATTTCTACTGTTAATGTCATGGTCATTGTGAAATACGATATTTGCCACCTCTGAATTGTACAATCCTGTCATTTACAGAACTGACTTCCTGGATCATGTTTCATAGTCTGTTTTAGGGCTGCGCCTCACCATTTAAACTGGAGTATTAGTTTCCATAGAAACAAAAAGAAGTCCTTGTTCACTACATGTTCACAACACACAACATTGTTCAAATGACTATTAATTGAGCTTTTGATAAGAGCTTTATTAAATTTGATACCGACGATCATGTCTGCAGACAGGGATTCTTATGACTTTGCTGAACCCTGACTGTTCATCTTCCGCCACGTAGAACATTTTATCAGGGTAACATCAATGGTAACATTAGCATTATGTTACATTATGTTATTCATGTAAATCTGAACGAAATTTAGTACAAAACTGCCATATTTGTACACATATCATGTCATCTAAGTGATTCTTCTGAGATACGGTACCAGTCTTTACCATCTAAGATGATCAAACTCTTCTAACTCTTGTTTCTTTTTTTATTATTACTTACTAAGAAATATTAGGAAATGTATTTTCCACACATGTATATATTAATGAAAAGCACTCTAGTCAGATAACACCAAAAAAGGATGTTGCTCTTTCATTGGCTTCTAGTCTCTCCATTCTGCCTCTCACTCCAAACAACTCCTCACTTTTTTGTCTTTACTCACCTCTCTACCCCTTAAATCACCTGCTCCTTTTCAGATTTCTCTCTCCCGCCTCTACCTCCTCTGCCTATTAATGGGACGGGGGGGTATTACGCCGGGATTAGGTCTCAGCCGGCTTTAATTCCACCACCTGAAATGAGATCCATGCCATAACCAAAGAGAAAGCAGCTCATAGCCGTCACACGCACACATACACACACAGAACCAACTGTGCTCTATTTTATATGTGAGTATGTGTGTGTGTGAGATGGAAAAATAGTAGAAGTAGAACTTTGGTTTACATATTACCTCAAGATATCATAAGAATACTGCAGTCAAATTGTCTCAAAGAATGAACTCTCAGATAATTTAAAATTAACACATACACTTGATCGGGCAGCTCTTCTTAAAACAGAAAGTGGTCACTTTTGTTGTTATATATTCCTGTTATATTAATTTTGAAATGTGTTACAATATCTGTTGTGTATTTATACAATAAACAAAACTAAAACTAGAGGATGAATGGGTTATAAAACGGCTAAAACTAATATGCATGTATAGTGCTGGTACTAAATGCAAAACTATGTATTAGATTTTGGAACTTTTCCTAATTTTTCTTTGAGAAAATATAGCTTATTGTTTTAAATTAACATATTAGTTGATAACAATTTGAAAACACGTAAACAGCCGACTGTTTATACCCTGATTCACCTTTAAATACACCCACAAAAACCGTGAGAGGGACTCATCTGACAACGCTGTCTACGTAAAGAAATGGTGGAACAGTGATCACTCATTTCTTTGAACGACATAGCTTAACTTAATGGTTTCTGAATTAGTACCATCATCGACACCTTTAAAACCATGCAGTTTGGACATCATTGGAGAGCAGTAACAGATATGTACACAATGTATTATTCAAAACAAAAAAATCAGGAAAGTGCTTATGTTCACTGTGTATGTGCTCGTTTGTGTGTGTGTATGTGTGTGTGTGTGTGTGTGTGTGTGTGTGTGTGTGTGTGTGTGTGTAAAAGAGAGAAAGAGAGAGAGAGAGAGAGAGAGTGTGGACTGGTTAACACATTTTGAAAACGCTGGTTATCATTTGTGAGCATGTGGAGTTTTACTGCCCCCTAGTGTTAACCAATGGACAGAGAGTTGAGAGTCATGAAATGAGAAGCAGGTGTTCCAGGGCTGAAAGTTGCAGCAGGATAAATTCAGACAGAGACAGAAAGGGTGTGCTCGACAAACCGAGCAAGAATAAAGGACTGAAAGGAAGCAGCTTTAGACAAACAGAGTACAGGCTCAGTCACACTTTAAACACTTTCTGTACAACATACATCCTCGACCAAATCAAGAATGTTTCCTTGTAGCAGAAATATTGAGTCCATACATTTGAGAGATTGGGTAAAAATACCTTTTCGGATATATTGATTAATTTCATCCTTGTTTAAATAACTGACTGCGTGGTGAAAGAAAACCAGCAACAGAGTAGAAGACATGCTGTATGGGTGGAGGTGCATGCAGAGACATGATAGACAATAAAATGTGCGATTTTAACTTGGGAATATTCTCAGTTCCTGTCCTGTGTACCTTTTTCCAGGCTTACAATACAGTGTTCCCAACAGTTCTGGTCTGAAAACAAAAGATAGAGGACAGAGACTGAGCAAAACATGAATCATAAGCATTAGAAAAACAAGAGAGGAAAAAGAAGAAAGACACAAAAGTTTATAAAAAGGAAAGAGGAAACAGGGACTGGATAAAGTGAGAACAGAAATTAAAACACAATAAAAGCAAGAGAAAAGTTCCTCTAAACAACATGTACAAGAAACTGTATATATGTTGAAAGAGATGAGCAGGGGTGAGAGAGCAGATGGAGGATAATAGCATTAGGACTATTCATTTAGGGATTTGTACACAACAGCATTGATGACCCTTTAACTTGAGAGGCAGAGCAGCAGACAGACACACACAGACTAGGACACATGTCACAGATGTCACATCTGCAGCGCACACACACGTTCACACGTTCATTCCTTTTTCTGGTTATTTGTGTTTAGGCAGTGTGAAGTGCATTCAGGAGCGCATTCAGTGTCATTGAATAAAAGCAGATACGGACATTTTGTAGAGTTTATGGTTGAGGTGAAGTGAGCGTTGAAACATTTTTAAAGTTTGCGTTGAGTTGCCAATAGAGAAGCTGAATTTATCTTTATGCAACTTTAAAGTGTCGACAGCAATTACACAGATACACTAATGAGTGTCCACTTGATTGATGTGAGTTCATGGAAAAAAAATTCATGAGACATAGACATCAACAAATACATCGTTAAGTCATTAAGATTTAGATAAGGGAATCAGTGGTTGTTAAAAGAAGAACTAATCACTAATCATGCTAGCTAGCTACAACTCATTGGTCCTAGTGTGGGGAATTTGTGATTTGCTTTATTATTATTTATCAACCACGATGCAAGCAAAGCAGAGTAAGGTAGTGAGCTACACATTACTGTTGAGTAAAGGTTGCATTATACATGAATCTGTGCTAAGTTAGAAAAGTATATAACATTCCCCAATTGATTTCACTTGTTATTGTTATTTCTTTTCCACAAGGGATTGTAAATGAGACATTAGATGCGCCTCAGAGTTTTATCTTGCAAGACGTGTGTGCTTATGTAAATGTTACTTAATCTGTGTGAAACTTGCTGGATCTCAACACCTTGACGGTGAATCCATGATCCGAAAGTATCTTGCTGAGTATGCAGAGGAAATCACAGCCCTGATAATAAATACAAATCTGCTTTCTTATGTCTCTGTGATATCAGCTCTCGGCACATTTTGTCTTTGTTCTGTATCTGACGTGATCATCTAAAACCTTAATTTATCTAAAATAAAACTATTAAAGCAGCTTACTTATTTAAACATTCATCTCAGAATATGCCGCATTTACCCAGAGGAGTCAGAGGTGGAACCCTGCAGCAGGTGTAGAAAGCTGACGAAGATGGAGATGGAGCATTGGTGGCTGTGTTCATCTAGTCTTGGATCAGCCTCTCTTTCCACTGGGGCTTCCTGCCATTGCTCCTTGTTGAGCTGTTTGTTGCAGCTGCCTGATTAGGTGCTGTGGTTGCCAGGTTAAGTCGTGAAGTACGGAGCAGAGAGCGAAGCCAAAAGAAAACCTCAACTTACTGGGCCAAGAATGGGCTACAGCTCTGGAGCTTCCATGTTGGCAGGCGAGAATGCCAAGCTGCCTGCGAGTCTGTCTGGCCTGGATTTCTGGCAATTGTTCACATCATCGTCTAGAGTATCTGTTCGCCTACAGTCCTACTCATTCTGTGGCAAATATGACCTGTGGAAGTCCAGTCCAAAACCATGTCTGTTATGTGTACTAAATAAAGTACAGGTTTTCTTTCAAATATTGTTGATTTCATATGCCTACACCAAAAAGTAGAGAAATTCCAGCTAAACTTAACACTTCCAGCAAGAGTTTAAATTCAACCACTGAAAAACAGGAACTTCAGTTGGGTTGGCACTACACCGTACTGTTTAATCCTAATTCTTCTCAATGACTTTTCAATAAATGCTTCTGTTGTAAGCCATCAAAGTCTCCCGGACCTTCTTCACGGATGTGAATATCAGTTGTGCTGCTCCTGAGTTTTTTCTTAACACCGGGTTGTGGTCACCATGAGGTGTCGGTCGTTTCAGAGGCTGTTGCAGCGGAACTTAGTATTTAGCCGTAAAATAATGACCGTCATGCGGAGACGACAGTTAATAGTGACTAGTTGAGATTAGAAAAACGATTGTGGTTTGGATTAAAACACCGGTCCCCTTAAAGCTGCAGTAGGGAGTTCTGAGAAAACGTGGACTTAGCCTAAAAATTTGAACGAGCACACCTTACAGGTCCCTCCCCCTTGCTCTCTGCTGCGCTACAGCCCCCCCTCCACAGCTCCTCCCCCACAGCGGGGCCTGCCGTGAACGCGCAGGCTAGTAAGCAGGGCCACCGATGCTTTCCACATCCTCATGGACAATACAGGGGATTTACTCTGAGTAGGGTATAGCTTATATAAAAAAATTGCTTATTTAAATATTTCTATAAAAGTTTTGTAAATTTTTCAATGAAAGGGTTTAAAATGATTTTTTATGTAATCGCTCATTTGTGACAACAAAAGTAGCACTTTACACAATACATTACTGAATTACCTTTTGGATCTAAACTTTCAGTAGGAGTGATGAATCAGTGAGAAAGCTCAATAAGCCAGGAATAACATCTTAGAAATATGTCTTTGGTTTTATTTGCATATGGGTAAAATAATCAGCTTTTTCAGAAAAGTACTCCTGCCAAGGAATACTGAACATTTTGATTTGGACTGAAGACGATTCCTTCACGTGCCTCTGTGTCTGGGGCCATGTCTGACCTGTTGAAGGAGCACAAAGAATTTGTGTCAGACATTTGATTTGCAAATTACATCCTGAGGGGAAGATAAAACATGTTTAAAAATAATCAAAAGTAGAATTCTGCATTGCCAACTTCGACAGGGACAGCGCACAATTAAAGTTGTTTAACCATAGCTACATTTGTTGTGATTGACAAAAAAACATTTGGCTACTAATTGTAGGTATCGAAAACAATATTGCTTATACGGAGGGTGAAGGAGTTAGCAAGTAAAGTTAATCTTCACCTGCTACAACATTCCTGCTGTGCCACAAGCTAACAAGCTAACTGTTAGACTTAGCAACAAGCTACAGAGTAAACTGAGATTTGCGCTATCACCAGTGTACTGAAAGTGTACTGTAACCATCGATATCTTAGTTGTGTAGTTCTTAAAAAATGAAATAAATCAAGCAGGGATACTTACATGTCAAGCAGAAATGTGGCTAACGCTAGCTCTGAATCCGTGTTGAATCCTTCCAGGAGGCGTAGCTCCCTCCACCTCTGAAAAGCCGCTTCGATGTTGACCCTCGCTTTATTTCGGGCTCGGTTTAATTCTTAAGCTCGCTTTTTGTCATCGGTCTTCTTCTGTTTGCCCGTCTTTGTTTTCTGAGCAGGTGTCACTCGAGAAATTGGCAGTTTTCCTGAAAAGTTATTCTCCGCGATTAGCACAACTGCAGCACACTGGCAATCTTGAGCTTGAACACGGCACGCGCTGTGCGGGGGAGGGGTATGAGCGGCGCGGTACACGAGAGTGATGACACTGCTAAGACAGTCCCTCCTTGCTCTGATTGGCTGTTTCTGACCGGGAGCGGTGTATTTCTGCTAGTGGCATAAGAGGACAGAGAGGAGCCACAGGAGCTTGATTTTTTTCACAGATTATCTGTCTCATATTCTACTGTCAGGACATAGTGACAGTTTTAACAAATATGTAAAAAATACATTTTTACAAAAGTTACCTACTGAAGCTTTAAGTATTACTCTCAAGTCACAAACATGTGTTTCCTGGGTAAAAGTCTTGTGTTTTCAGGAAAATGAATTCCACTCCCTGATTTGAGAGCCCTCTGTTTTATGTCCCTTCCTTCCACCCTGACCTCTTCCCTATGCAGACCACAGCTGTCTTATACAGCAGCAGTCAATGTGGTGCATACAGCAATAAATACGTGGCATCCATATGAATTACAGTGCATTCCTCTTTGTAGCCATATGTACGAATAGTTCATGAGAACAGCATGCTGGTTTAAATCCTGTGAATAGCGTGTGCATGTGAAGGCAATTTTAATCCCATGTGGGAATGGCTGACTCCACCACTACAACTTAAAACTACCATTTAGAGAGGTAATAACATAATGGAAATAGAATGAAAATAACATTGAGTCGCTATCCATAGGATAACAAATATTTATCTTTATTTAAGGGATTACTCTTTAAAATGTTGGAACGCCCAAATCTCAAAAACATGTTTTCTCACCTCTCTGAGGTGGTTTCTACCAAAAATGCAAAAACAGTATGGTAAAAATTAATAAGCTGTGTTATATTACTTTTAATTGGTAATCCCAAAACCTGAGACGTGAATTGATGCATTTATGCAGTTATATATGCATTAAGTATCTTCCGAAATAGTTTTACTTAGAGATTGCTATTTATTAGTGAGATATAGTGACATGTGACATGTTAAATGACAGGCTTCAAGTTTTAATTGTGTTTGATGTCTAAAAATACAACCAGAATAGATGGGAAGAAATAGTAGGGCCTCACAATAAATGATTAAAAGAAGAAAAATGTATGAAAATAGTTTTCCTTATAAATCCTTTACAACATTTGAAGTCGTTGTGGAATAGTTTATAAAGGCTGAGTTTCTTATTCACATTGTGGTCGACATTGTGGTCGACTTTAAAGACACTACAGGTAAGAGTTCTTGACATAGCACGATCAAAGAAACTGTGATGGTGAGCAAAATGCAGCAAATCCTGCAGCTTATCACCACCACTTTTTCAAAGCATGACTCTTGGTAAAGCAGAATATTCAGGAAGTAAAGGCAGCAACATTAAACTGCTTTGTTCTTTCATGAGCCAGGATTTGGGAGGTTTGGGGTTGGATTTTCCATGAAATCTGTACATTATTTTTTTCAGCGGGATGTTAAATAACATTTTTATTAGAGCAGAGAGGACAATAATTATGTTTCAAATGGTAAACAGGGCTTATGAGGCTGAAATGTTGTTTTATAGCCTGGAAAAACCGGAAACTACAAAAACATCTAAATCCAGAGACAAGACAAACTTTTTCAAAAATCGTTTTCAAATCAAAGTAGAAGTAAAACTGTTTTCTGGTAATTTAGGTCACAGCAGCTGGTTTCTCAATCAGCTGCTCCCAGCTGACTCTCATTTCAAACCTTTCAACCGATGAGATGAGAACATAAAACGTTCTCAATTCCTTGTTTTCTCATGTTTTTAAAAAACTATATGTTATGTGATGGAAGATCCAGAGTTTTTTAATATGGAAAAAATACTGTAGAGATCATTCAAGATTCTGTCACATTTGTGGTATTTTCATTGCTTGAGGGATACTGGTACGGGGTTTCACTTTACCGGTCCCATTTCAACTGACCATTATTTTAATATGAGGCTTAATTTTTAATGATCTTTTAGTTGATACAATGTCAGAAAATGGGCCAAAAAATAACGGCCCAAATGTCCCATAACCCAAAAAAACAGCTTTTAACTACTTGTGTCCGATTGAGTAATCCAAAACCCAAAAATATTCAATTTGTTTGCTATAAAACAGTAAGAAGCAGCACATTCTCACTTTTGAGAGGCTGGAACTAGACAATGTTGCCATTTTTAAGTGCTAAACTATTAATATTGATTAAGCTGCCGTCACATGATTGGTTGATTATATACCTGCCTTAAGAAGCAGGTGTACCTGATAAAGTAATAGTAGACAGTTGACAATGGTAATACACAAGTGTAGCAATAGTGAAGCTAGTAGAAAGGAAGGCTGCACGCTAGCAAACAGTATGTGAACAATGCAGAATTAAAAATAAATGAAAATCTGCTTTGTAAATTTTGAGGAAGGAAATGTGTTCAGCATGTGTGTTAGACCCAAGGACTTTTTGGCCAGAAACACTAAATGTAAAAATGTCCAGTTGTACCTTGCTCCAGTCATGTAGAAGTATACGCTAGGGTGTGTTGGTACACTGTGACATCACTGCAGGGTGTGGTTGTAACTTTTGCAATAACACACATTTGTTCAAAGCCAACAACCAGAGATGACAAGAGAATGCCGTGAAATTCTGTTTTATTTTCAGCCTGACATGTTAAAACAACAGCATTTCATTTTGAGTATGCATTGACCTTTAAGTCGATCTGAGACTTGCATCTGTTACATTACTGTTTGCGACAGTCTGTGCGGGGTAACCCTGCTGTACTGCACATAGTGTCCTATTAGAAGACTGATTGGACAGATAAACATTTAACGTGTAAAGAAAGCAACTATTTGAGATTGAGAGGCATTTGCGATTAAGAAGTCTTTTTCTTGCAGACAGACAACATCCTTTTCTGTTCTGTGACCACCCCTCTGCGGCAGTGTCCTATCTACAGCTAGGAGGGACAACCAGCCAATTACATATTCTTCCCCTCTTAAGTCCATTAATCACCTCATTACAAAGGCCTCCCTTCCCTTTAAGGAGAGTTTGTTCCTGCTATAACACTTTATCACATTAATGCTTAATTAAGAATTATGTCCTAGCATCTTGGTTTTAATTATGTGAATGCCCAGCTCCATTTGTAAAGTAACTATGTTGCGAATGCCGCAGCAGCCTCCGCTTCTGCAGGAAGGACAGGGAGGGAAAACAGGCTGTGTCCTTTTGTTGAAGTAATAAATAAGCTTTAAATGATGGAGGAATAGAAGGCAGAGCTTCCAGGCAACTGCGTCTTATTGGAAGAGCGAACATTAATGCACTCAAAAGTAAAGGGGGGGTTGTGAAAAATGTGGCATGTCACCTTATGAGGCCAAAGATGAATATAGATCCACAGGCAAGAGTTTCATTTGACATTAACTGCTGTGATACTGTCAGCACAATACAGGGGCTGTTCCATAGACGATGTTCATGGCTCCTTCATCTTCCTCACATCAACATATTTTGTTCAGAAGAGGAAGGATAAGAGCTGTTATTCACAGGGAAGATGATGAGGCTGCTCCATCTTTGTTACAACAAGGTTTTTTTTGACTACTCCTGCTGAACTTTATTTCCCAGAAATACATTCTCACAAAGTGATTCACTGTGGGTTGACATGGCAGACAAAGCAGCATCAGCAATGAGCCAACAAATATCTCATACATTCATTTATACATTCAACCTTTTACTTGTACAGATTGCGTCCGATGAGAGCAGTCTCTCCCTTTCATCGGCTCCTTGTGTACAAATGCAAAAATGAACATTTAGACAAATGTTCAAACTTTCAAAACTGCAAATAAAAGATAACAAAAAATGAAATGTCAACACAATGTCATAGGGGAAAAGGCCTATTTTTTTTAAAGATCATTTTCAAACCTTTTTTTTATATTGGACTGCTAAGACTTGAAAGGGAGAGAGAGGGGGAATGACATGCAGCAAAGGCCGCAGGTCGGAGTCGAACCCGCGTCCACTGTGTCGAGGAGTAAACCTCTGTGTACTGTACGGGTGCCCGCTCTACCAGGCGTCCAGGAAATGGCCTGTTTGACCTTAAAAATCTGCTTCACTCTTCACTTCAAGGGGTACAGGTAGAGTATACTGTATGTCTAATAAGATTGATATCCTAAAACAGACACTGGCTGTGTGACTGGTGATTAGGATTAAGTAAAAGTGCATACTAAAATATCTCCGTAGCACAAAGTAAGAAAAATGATAACAAAAAGTATTTAAAGTTGGCACGCAATGCTTGGTCATATTTTCTATTTTTTGGTTCATTCTTTGGCTTTATTTCGTTAATTTATGGATACTTTTGATAATTTTAGACTATTTTGTTTAGACAAATTTTGTTACTAATGTTACTAAACTAATAATAATTAGTGTTGATACAAGATTAAAGTTTTGCCTTTTTGTTAATTAATTTTGTTCATTGTATAAGAAAAACCTTCCTATCCATTAAAGTAAAGAATCAAAAAGGATTGTTTTGGGAATCATCCCAAAACTTGAGTGTCGTATTGGCACTAGTATCAAAAACTTTTAAATGAGACCCAACCCTACAGTGATGAACATATATTACTACTAAATCAAATATGGAGAAATTAAGCTATATTCCATTCATTAAGCTATTAAGCTATTATTCCAGAGCTCCATTGTTGAGCAGAAAGAAAGCAACTTCTCCTGGAAATAAAACTATTAAATACTCACTTTTGAGTGGGCTGTGAGGTCAATTATGAATTATTATTAAATGAAATGCACTCTAATCACATCATGTTCCTCTGCAGCCAAGAACTCCTACCTCCCTACTGTATACTGTATGCCAATTCATAAGTTAGCATAGACGAAGTATACCAGATTTATTATGTTGCTTTGATAACTGCTGTGCTTAATATATTTAAATATATATTTTTAAAAAAATCCATGTTTCTAAATTAATGTTGTAATGACTAATTGATGAAGTGCTTCACCTGGCAGATTAGAGCTGAGGAGCTGACGTTCTGAGGGTTACCACGAAAAATTAGAGGTAGGTCTTTATTAGAAGCCAGCAGATGTGAATGAGTATTGGCTCCTGTAGTTTTTGTTATTCCTCTTTTTGCTGATTCCTCAGTGGGAAAAATAAAAGATAACCTCATTGTTTTAGTTTTTGGTGTTAGAAGAACCCAGAAGAAAATCCTTACCTGATATGAAATGTGAATTTGCAGCAGGAAGGAGGAATTGTTTTGTTTAATTTTAAATAAGAAAAATAAAAGGATCCCCACTGAAGGGGGACAAGTTGGGGTGTCGGATGTGATAATGAGAGTTTACACAGGATGAGACGGGTAAGGAGGGCTGATGAGGGCATCAGCGCAGCGAGGGGTGGTTTTCTCCAGGGTGCATCTCTGTCAGATGTTTAAGGAGGGACAGACATTCAGATATTGTGAAGCTTGATGTCTCCATTTCAGCTTCTGCACCGCCAGCTCGCCATGTCTTCTATCAGCACTGTACACATAGCTCTCTGTACATATTGATGTCCACGGCGGCTTTGATGAAGAAAGACATTCTAGACATGAAGAAAGAGGAAAAGTATTTTTTCTTCCGAAATGAGACTGTGATACCTGCTCTAACAAGTAAATGCATGTTATGTTATGCATGTAATGTATTTTGCATGCTGTTCAATTCAGTTATATTGATCAAATGAAATGGCTTAAAAATTAAGTTTTTCCCACGGTGCATGGGGCCCTCTTTTGGCAGGAGGGCTCTATGTGAAGACGTGAAGAACGGTGAGATTTCTCTTCTGCTTACTCAGTACACACACAGATACTTGAATACACCTTATGGTGCAACATGGTCACATCATCAGGGATGCTCCCAGGGTCATAGGGTGTTTTGGGTCTTACATCAGACACCTTCACTTGGGCTACCCAGCCGGTGGGGATCAGGCCCTGTCAGGTAGCGCACCACTCCACGCGTCCCCATCTTTAACTAGAGCCGCCATGAAGCCTTTCCAGCAGCTTCCACAATGTTCTTGATGGCTCTTTGCCTGTGCAGTACGCAAATCCCTAAAAGTCCGAGGACCCGGTGTAGAGACTGGCCTGCAAAGCCCTTGCAGCCCACTTCAACAGGTTCACAGCAGGCTTCCACCCATTTCTCTGACACTCAGCTACCAGATCAGCGTGCTTGGCCCTCTTCCTTTCCTGGTTTTCTCCATTTGATCTTCCCTGGGGACAGTCAGTTAAAGTAGCACCACCTGCTTGCTTGCCGAGGACATCAAGACCACGTCCATCAAGATATTGTTTACTTTGTCAAATAAGGTTTGCCGTCACGCTTATTGTTGTGTTACTGTTAGTGTGAACATTTGTTCACTGAGGATTTCAACATTTGTTGATTTTAGCTGTGAAATAGAAGGACACAGAGATAAGAAAACACTTCTTCACACAGAGGAAGAAAAGGCACCCAGAGTTGTACGGATATCCTTGGGGTTTACATTTTAGGATTACTCACCGAAAGTCTTGAAGGCAAATTCTGATTTATTTTCAGATTAATGTTGTTTAATGTGACTGTGAGGGAAAACATATTGATAATAGTCTTGCTTCTATCTGGGATGTCCAGAGGTCATTGAGTCTGTTTTCTTTGAGTTGTGGACATGCTCTTAATATTTGTGATGTCAAAATGTTCTATGATTGTCTTTGGACATTTGCTGCTGGGTGGTTTTTCCTGCTTGTGTGCATACCGGTCAAGAACAATTTGTCATCACTTTATTTTCTGTAATGACGTTATTAGTGTTAAGGGACTGTTGATAGAGGTTTACATTGATGTCCAGGTCACTTGGTTGTGTATTCGGATTTTAAGGAGATTAGAGTTAATATTCAGAGGTGAAAAGTGATGCGGGGTTCAGAACAGCTCTTCAAGCAGCCACTTGGCTTAGATGAGTAGATTTGTATTTCTCCACTGGCATAATATCCCGTCAGTGTTGAGAGGCTTTGAAAAAGCATTTTGACTAATATTGAAAGAAAGCTTACTGAAGTATAATTTAAACCGTTCAGGGATCACAACCCAATGCTAAGAAGGCCCAACAACATCACACATTCAAAGCTTTTGGCTTCACAACTAAAACCATTCGTCTATTCCTCTGTGAATACAATGTTTATAATGTGTTAATGTAGGACCGTCTATGTGTGTAGCATGTCGGTTTTTTAAAAGAAATTGAAATCTTATTGTCATGGATTTACCTGGCACAAATTAATTGAGAAAAAATGTGTGGTAAAATTACTGTATTATAGAGTAACATTATACTATTCTGTTTCTTTTGGCTTGTGTAATTTTTTCTTGTATTTGGGTTCCTGGCAGCTGTATAAATGA